>NC_141036.1:60565000-60637500 GCF_052040795.2 Danio rerio
GTGTTTGTGTGTGTGTGAGAGAGAGATTGAGCATGTGTTTGTATGATTGGAAGTGTGTGTGTGTATATATATCTTTGAGTGAGTATGTGCATCTCTGTATGTGTACATGTGTGTGTTTGAATCTGTGTCTTTGAGAGATTGTGTGTGTTTGTGTCGTTGGAATTGTATGTGCCTTTGACAGCATGAGTGTCTTTGACCGTGTGTGTGTATGTGTGTGTGTGTTTGTGTGTGCTTTGTGTAGAGTATGTGTGTGTGTTTGAGTGTGTGTATCTTTAAGTGTGTATATATGTTTATGACTGTATGTCTTTGAGAATTTGTGTGTGTGTGAAAGTGTGTTAGAGTGTCTTTGAGCGTGTGTGTACCTGTGTGTGTTGGGTGTGTTTTTCAGAGTATGTGTGTGTGTGTGTGTGTTTGAGTGTGTGTCTTTGAGAGAGTTTGTGTTTCTTTAGGTGTGTATTTGTGAGTGAGTGTATGTCTTTAAGAGAGTATGTGTGTGTGTTTTTTGAGGATGTGCGTGTGTGTTACCTTGCACCACCAGTCGTCCCAGTGCAGTTCTCCTCATCCTGGTCCCAGGTCTGTTAGCGGAGCAGACGTACACACCTGAGTGCTGCAGAGACACGTCTGAGATGATCAGGTTACCAGAACCCAACACCTGGATCCCCTCCACACCGATAGAGCGACCGTCTGATGGACACACACACACACACACACACACACACAGAGGTTTGCTTCAGTATCGTAGTGAGGACGTTACACAGACCTCTCATAGGGAAGCTCGAGGGTTAATGGTTGGTGTGTGTTTACCCAGCCGGCTCCAGGACACGATGGGTTTCGGGTTCCCTGTGGCGATGCACTCCAGGATGGCCGTCTGGTGGACGTTCAGCGTCAGGTTCTGTGGCCCGGACAGAATCACCGGCTCCTTGTAGAGACGACTGGCTGCCACTGACACAGAGAGAGAGAGAGAGATGGGTGAGTGTGTGTATGTGTGTGTATGTGTGTGTGTGTATTTAGCTCTCTGGTCTGTGAGCGCCAGCTGAGCATCGTGGCTGTAGCATTTGTGTGTGTGTGTGTGTGTGTATGTATGTGGAACTCTCTGTTCTCACCTGTGACTGTCAGCTGTGCCTCGTGGCTGTAGCGTGTGTTAGCCGTGTTTCTGGCCATGCAGCGATACACACCGCTGTCTGACCGCCGCACTGCTGTGATGTGCAGGATACCATTGGGCAGAAGAGTGAACCTGAACACACACAACACAGTGGTGAAGATCTCTTACACACACACACACACACACACACACACACACACACACACACACACACACACACACACACACACACACCAGCCTGAGCCTTCAATTCAAAACTAACAGCTCAGAAGAGTGTGTATCAGAGAGTGAGGGAGAGAGTGTGTGTGTCTCAGCAGTGTTGATGTTTGAACCATCACTCATCCACACCACACCGTCACTGACAAATGTCTGAATGGTAATTAAATGATGTAAACACATGCACCCTGCACATTATTCTCCTCAGTGTGTGGGTTCAGTGAGTGCTCCGTCTGTAACTCACCTGCTGTCGTCTCCACTGAGAGCGGTTCTGTTTCTCTCCCAGGTGATGTTCGCCTCCGGGACGCCGCTGACGGCGCAGTGAAAGCGGGCCACGCCGCCCTCGTCCACACTCATGGACTCGGGGTGTGTGTGGAACTTTGGCAGCGCTGACAGACAAAACACACACATTATGACACATACTAACAAGTGACTAGTGTTCAGATTACTGTGATGGGGCAGTTCTCCCAGGTATTGTACTTCACTAAGTAGCTTTAAAAGTGTGTGTGTTTACTTTTACTTCAGTGTATTGTTAGTTATTGTCAGTGTTGAGGGTAACGTGTAATGTGTGTTACATAATAATTTAACTTCTCTGAAGTACGAGTAAAGTAATGCATCACTTTTAAAAATCAGTCATATAATTTGAGATACTTTTAGAATAATGTAACGCGAGTGACTCTTTACTTAATTGGCTTTTACAATATATATTTCAGAACAAAAGTGAGCTTAGTCGGGTTGAATCACACACTCAATGAGAGCGTGCTGTGAGAGAACAGACAGTCGGCTCGCTCTCATCATCATCATCTGGTCTGTTTTTCACAGCAGATGAGTCGGTGTACTGTTCTAGTGACTGAATAACTCAGGATATGGATTCATTAACCAGTTTATTATGTTAGTACTGAAGACGCAAACTATTTCACAACATCTCAGAAACAGAACAACAATCAGAAACAGAAGCAACGGCAGGCCGGAAATCCATTTCTGAAAGAAATCCATTTCTGCAATGGATTCTTGGTATTTTTATCTCATGGAAGAACAGTAGTGGATTGTTGATTAGTGTAGATTATGTGGAAGTAAGTCTTGACAACTGCGAGAAACACGCCATCGGAAAAACAAAACAAACCAAACTGGATGCAAAGCACTACAGCCACAGCCACTCCAGCTGTTCTAGTGACTGAATAACTCAGGATATGGGTTTATTTCCAGTCAGAGGAGGTATGAAACTAATAAAAACTAAACTAAAACTGAGCAATTACAAAATAAAAAACTAATACAAACTAGTAAATCTGCCTCTAAAAACTAAATAAAACTGACTGAATTTGAAAACAAGTCAAAACTAAATAAAAACTTTTATTTTTTTATCTTATCTTACCTTGCTGACCACCAGGAAAACTCCTGCTCATAGATATTTGTGTATATGTAAATAGATCTATAGCTTTTGATGGCCAGTCAGCCACTACACCTTGGTCCCACATTCATTTCAAATGAGCGCTAGCCTGTACCAAGATGGCGGCTCTGTTGACACATTCCTTTCAATAGACAATAGCCTACGCAACATCTAGTGTATTTATCTATCCGTAACACATTACTTAACATTCAAAAGTAATGCAACTAGCTACGTTTTTGGGGGGAGTAACTCAATGGAATCTTTTCACAAGACATCTTAAATCCTGTATGTGCATGTGTGTCTACTCACAGGCCAGCTGCACATGTGCTTTGCGGCTGACGATGAGGCCATATCGGTTCTGCGCAGCGCACTCGTACTCTCCGGCATCTCCCGCATCTCCGTCGCGTCTCTTCTGGAAGCTGCGGATCAGAAGCGTCCCGTTCTCCAGCACCGCTGCTCTCTCACCCAATGACACGGCTGCACCGTTACGCCTCCAGCTGATGCTCACAGGCCCCGCCCCCTCCACCTCACAGGCCAGCAGCAGGGGGCGGTCCCTCACCGCGATGACATCACTCGGCTCCTTGAGGAAGGCCAGCTCTGAGGCCCCGCCCACACCTGCAGGAGAGAAACAGAAGGATGAGGAGGGGGAGGAGTCAAACAGAAAAGGAGGAGCAAAACACAGAAGGTGGGGGAAAAACAGGAGGAGGAGCCAAATAGAGGAGCAGGAAGAGCCAAACATAAGAGGAGGAGCAAAACAGACAGATGAACGATTTACATGATGCTTACATTTTACCATGCTGAAGATGAGGAAGATGGTGATGATTATGATGAGGAAGTTGATGAAGATGGAGATGATGAAGATGGTGGATGAAGAATACTGGCAGAGGAAGAACACTCAACATCAAGTCAAATCAGATATATGATAATGCAGCAAACACACACACACACACACACACACACACACCCACACACACACACACACACACACACACACACACACAATCAGCAACAACATTTCAGCCCAACAGAACCTCCAGCATTAAAGGACCCTCAATATTATATTATCTTATACACCCACATTCTACAGAGCAACTGCAGAGCTGAACAGTGCAGAGGCTTTACTGTATATCCACAGAACAGAGAGATCTCCAAAGATGCCTATTCAAGATGTACAGACATCTGTGTGAAACTAAAGAAGACAGCAGAAGTTTCTGATTTCTTTTAGACATTTAGCCTGACATGTTCGTTTGCTGTTACAAAATATTTGAAGAAGTGAAATATATTGTGTTTTCTACATGGTAAATGTATGACTCAATGTAATGCAGGGGTCACCAAACTTGTTCCTGGAGGGCCGGTGTCCTGCAGATTTCAGCCCCAACCCTAATCAAACACACCTGAGCAAGCTAATCAAGCTCTTCTTGAAACACTCAGGCAGGTGTGTTGAGGCAAGTTGGAGCTAAACCCTGCAGGGACACCGGCTCTCCAGGAATGAGTTTGACGACCCCTAATGCAAGCTAGTGCTTCTTTTAAATACCCTAAAGTAGTCAGCGCAATAGCCTAGTGGTTAGCACGCTGACATATGGTGAAGTAGCACTTCAGTTTGAATCCCGGCGAAATACTGTCCTATCCACTTAATAAAGACAAAAAATAAATAAATAGCCTAGAGTATATTTATAAACCATGATTTTTTTTTTAATCTAATGTTCCCATACCATCAGAGTCTTATATCAGAGTTCATACACATTTTTACTACTAAAATTCCAAGACTTTTCCAGAACTTTTCATACATTTTTCAGTAAATTTTCATGACGTAATATCTAGGGTAAATAATAAGAAAAACAATGACGTTCAAATTTATTACAGCATATTATAGTACATGCAACAATCTATTGTGTTTACATTTGTATTATATATCTATGTAAAGTTGATTTTGATGATGCTTACACAGCACTAACGATGTGAGAGCAAGTTTTTGGAGGACAGAAAAGCAGTAAAGACAACTAACTTATATTCAATTTAATTCACTTTTATTTGTATAGCGCTTTTATAATGTAGATTGTGTCAAAGCAGCTTCACATAAGAGGTCATAGTAAATTGCAAATAGTAAATCACTACTGAGAGTCCAAACACTGAAGAGCAAATCCATTGCTTCGAAGCTGATATACCTATATTTAAGTTAGGACTGCACAATACATGGTTTCAGCATCGATATCGCAATGTGTGCATCCGCAATAGTCACATCACAGGATATGCAATGATGGGATTATAGTTTAATATAGAGTTTAATCATAATGGAGGAAAAGTTTATCATCATTTTCATTAAACCCTTCACCTGTTTCACACATTTATGAGTTTTCTTTTTTTAAATGAACACAAAAAGAATATAACTGAATAACTCCAATAGTATTGAAACAAGTGAAGTGTGAGTAAATAATGAGGACATTTTAATCTGAGTGAACTGTCCCTTTAAGGCCTGTGACTGTGTGAACATTTCAATATTTCAGAGTTTAAAACATCCGACCACAAGACAAGTTTTGTAACTTTAATAAACATTAAATAATATACAATGAAGACTGTGCAGTGATGATTATTCAATATCTGTACCTGAATAATGAATATCTGAACACTAGAATTCACTTTTATCTTCACTATATTTTATTGATCTATGCTTGTCATTTATTTGTTATATATTATTGGAGATTCACTCCTCTACAGAATCCCCCCGATCAATCCAAATAAACCTCTTAAATCATCTGCTAATAAAAATCATGACTTTTCCAAAACTTTGTGGGTTTTTGTTTTTTCCAAAACTTTTCCAAACCTGGAAAATGGCGTGTCAAAATTCCATCACTTTTCCATGTTTTCCATGACCGTATGAACTATATTGTCCTGTGTCAATTCTCAGGAATGTGACATTGCTAGGACTGTATCGATTCACTGTGAGCCGGTTGAAAATCAATTCACATACAGTTAAAGCCAGAAGTTTTCACACACTCAAAAAAAAAAAACATAACCTTTAAAAAAAAATGTCTGATGGTAAAATGTTTACCAATTTTAGGTCTGTTGGGATTACCTAAATGATTTACATTTGCTAAATGCCAGAATAATGAGAGAATTTGTTATTAATTTCAAGACCACATTTCCTTGGTATTTTAGTTTTGCTTTTAAACTGTATAACCTTGGGCAAATGTTTTGGGTCTCCTTCCACAAGCTGCTCAAAGTAGTTTGCAGGAGTTTTGGCTCATTCCTCCTGCAGAATTGCTGTAACTGAGTCAGATTTGTAGGCTGTCTTGCTCACACAAGCTTTTTCAACTCTGCCCACACATTCTCTATAGACTTGAGTTCAGGGCTTTGTGATGGCCACTCCAAAACATTCACTCTGTTGTCCTTAAAGCACATTTTCACCAATTTGGCTGTGTGCTCAGGGTCATGGTCTATTTGGAAGACCCATCTGTGGCCAAGTTGTAATGTCCTGGCTGATGTGTTGAGATGTTGCTTCAGTATTTCTCCATAATGTTCTGTCTTCATGATGCCATCTATGCTGTGACGTGGACCAGTCCCTCCTGCAGCAGAACAGCCCCACAACATGATGCTGCCGCCCCCATACTGCACAGTTGGGATGGTGTTCCTGGGCTTGTGCGCTTTCCCCTTTGTCCTCCAAATGTAACGCTGCTCATTATGGCCACACCTCAAATGTTCAATAAAAAGTTAATTATGGTTGTAGCAGCAGAAAAGTATTCAGAAGTTGCGTAATCAAATGTAAAATAACATGATCATTATTGTATAAATAATCTTTAATAAATAATCTAATCCTACAATGTGACTATTGCACATCCACACATTGCAATTCACAAAATCACTTAAACGCCTACACATAGACATCACCTACACACTATATAACTGCAGGTTAACTATGTTTATATATAATAATTTTAACTGTTAAGAGCTATTAGTTACTAGTTATTAGTTAAAGTTATTAGCAACTAATAAAGTTGTGGTAACTAATTCCTGGTCTTGATTTCAATAATAATAATAATAATAATAATAATAAAAATAATAATAGTAGTAATAATAATAATAATAATAATAATAGTAAAAATAATAATAATAATAATAATAATAATAATAATAATAATAATAATAATAATAATAATAATAATGTGCACCTTTTGTAAAGCTACTTTGCAACAAAATATTGATTGTGGAAAGCACTATACAAATAAACTTGAATTGATTTGCGATATCGATGCTGAAACGCTGTATAGTTCAGCCGTAGCGCTGGTGGATTTAGAGCGTCTTAAATCAGCGTGATTCATCTGCGCTGAACTTAAACTTGACTTTGGGGCGTCTGATTGATGGCTCTTTCAGCAGCTTTCACACAAACACACACAAAACCCTCCAAACAGGCACACAATGCAGATCCACCCCCCCAGCCCAGAAACACAGGCTCCGTATCTGCCCCCGGCCCATCATTCTGCCCCGTCTGAAGAGCCATCTGCCCCCCTCCGCCCCGCGGCGCTGCGCGAGGGTGACTTTCCCATGCCACCGCATCCGTCAAAGCCACACACACACACATACACACGCGCAGCTGCCAAACACAC
The DNA here is from genome assembly GCF_052040795.2 of Danio rerio. Lineage (NCBI taxonomy): Eukaryota > Metazoa > Chordata > Actinopteri > Cypriniformes > Danionidae > Danio > Danio rerio. The sequence goes on from NC_141036.1 coordinate 60,572,307, forward strand.
AACACCACACAACACTCCAGACACACTTGAACTTGAGTGGATCATATGCAAAATAAACAGAGTTCTGCATCTAAACACCCGTCTGACATCTGGAGCCACGTCTGTGACCCGCACTGGGTCAGTTCGGCCCGCAGGACACACATTTAGAAATCATGGGATACTCCAGACATTACATATTAGGTAGCACACAGAAATAGATAACTACAATGATAACAATAACGATAGCTATTAATATAACGATAACTATAATACGTATAACGATAACAATAACTGTAAAGATTATGATGACAAAAACTATAATGATAACTAGGACCAAAACAACAACAATAATTATAACTATACCGATAACAATAATGATATCTATAGCAATAATGATCAATAACTATAACGATAAGTATAATAACTATAACTCTAACGATACCCATAACTATAAGGATAACAACAACAACTATAACAATAACGATATCTTTAGCAATAACAATAACTATAATGACAACTATAACTCTAGCAATATTCATAACTATAAGGATAATAACAAAAACTATAACGATAACAATAATAACAATAACTATACCAATAATCGAAAGCATCACTTCAATAAAGTTTAAAAATATAACCATAATTATACCTATAGATCTTATATATAAGATCTCCGATGCTAAGTATAAAAACTATAATATTGCACTATACTTGAATGAAACTTGAATGAAAACTACAGCTTAAAGTTCTTTGATGCTAACTATTAGGGCTGCATGATATTGGAAAAATCTGACATTGGGATATTTCATTTTTCAGCTATAAATATTGCTATAGGAGATATTGTCATAAGATCATTTAAATAGCACTATTTGGCATTTCTGTGTGGAGTTTGCATGTTCTCCTGTGTTGGCGTGGGTTTCCTCCGCGTGCTCCAGTTTCCCCCACAGTCCAAACACATGCGGTACAGGTAAATTGGGTAGGCTAAAATTGTGTATGTATGTAAATACGAGTGTATGGGTGTTTCCCAAAGATGGGTTGCAGCTGGAAGGCCATCCGCTGCATAAAACATATGCTGGATAAGTTGGTGGTTCATTCCACTGTGGCGACCCCAGATTAATAAAGGGACTAAGCCAAAAGAAAATGATTGAATGAATATTACAGCTGCATGATATTGGAAAAATGTTGTCATTTTGATTTGCTGCGATATAAATACAATGTCACCACATAGCTTGATTAGCACTTTTTAGACAAAAAGAATTCATTCATTTAGACTAATCGGTATTATTCTGGAAAAAGTTTATTATTGGGAAGAAAGCTTTTATTTCAAATTATCCAAGTAATTGAATCAAATGTAAAAAAAAAAAAACAAAACACTATAGTCTTCATCTAAATAATTAAATAAATCCATATTTATTAGATATACAAGCAGTATATTGTGTGCCTGAATACCTAACTTTCTGCTTACACTCTCACAGGCCTTAAAAACACATGCAAATGATAAACTTTCACTCCAATATGGTTAAATTCTGTGCAATATCAGAGATAAACGATATATTGTGCAGCCCTAATATATATATATATATATATATATATATATATATATATATATATATATATATATATATATATATATATATATATATATATATATATACAAACAGTTGAATTATTCTCCCCCCTTTGAATTTTCTTTTCTTTTTTTTTATATTTCCCAAATGATGTTGAACAGATTGAGGAAATGTTCACAGTATGTCTGATAATGTTTGTTCTTCTGGAGAAAGTCTTATTTGTTTTATTTCGGCTAGAATAAAAGCAGTTTTTAATTTTTTTAACACCATTTTAAGGTCAATATTATTAGCAACTTTAAGCTTTATATTGTTTCGATAGTCTCCAGAACAAACCATCATTATACAATGACTTGCCTAATTACCCTAACCTGCCTAGTTACCCTAATTACCCTAGTGAAGCCTTTACATGTCACTTTAAGCTGTATAGAAGTGTCTTGAAGAATATCTAGTCTAATATTATTTACTGTCATCATGACAAGGAGAAAATAAATCAGTTATTAGAGATGAGATTAGAGTAGTGTATTAACACTACTATGATTAGAAATGTGTTGAAGAGACATCTCTCTGTTAAACAGAAATTGGGGAAAAAATAATTTAGGGGGGCGAATAATAAGTCATAATCTGATATAATATATATATATATATATATTTATGTGTGTATGTGTATGTATATATATATATATATATATATATATATATATATATATATATATATATATATATATATATATATATATATATATATATATATATATACATACATACATAAATATTTATATGTATACAAGCCATGATGACAGTAAATAATATTAGACTAGATATTCTTCAAGACACTTCTATACAGCTTAAAGAGACATGTAAAGGCTTCACTAGGGTAATTAAGGTAAAGTTAGGGTAATTAGGCAAGTCATTGTATAACAGTGGTTTGTTCTGAAGACAATCCAACACTAATATTGCTTAAGGGGGCTAACTAACCTAGTCAAGTCTTTAAAATGCCCTTTAACATGAACGCCAGTATCGTACAAAATATTATGCACGATCACCATGACAAACACACAAAAAATATCATTAGGAATGAGTTATTAAAACTGCAATGTTTAAAAATGCACTGAAACATTCTGTCCATTACACAGCACTTGGTAGAATCTTTATTCACTATATATTAGGTAATATGAACCAATTTGATTGATAGTATCTGGATGAGTCTGTGTTATTACTTTTCAAGTAGAGAATAAAATATCTCAGAAGGTCTAGATTGACCAATCAAAATCAAGTATTCCAGACAGCCGAGTAACATAATAATCAGTGGAGCTGCAATCTGCACAGAACTCAAGCTGAGCTGACTGTGATCTAATATCTGTGTCGGATCAGGCAGTGTGTGGTTATTAGAGGATAGTGCTGCTCTTTGTGTGTAAATATGCAGATCTGTGCTCTACAATAGAGAGATGTGCAGCAGCAGTAAACAGAGGCCGCGAGGAGCAGACGGTGACCCTGGAGCCTAAAGGTCATGAGAGACGCACACACCCTCCTCCTCTGCTTTTGTTCTGGAGCGACCGTGAACTTCAGTCTGTGCATCTCAATGTCTGACCTGCGCTGGGCTTACCATACACAATGAACACCATGGTATTACCACACTTTCTGGAGGACAAGTTCAAGTTAAAGAGGGGGGTGACACTATAATGCTTCGTGAAGCACTCTGGAGGAAAATGCATAAGAAACAAACATGCATATTATTTATTATGATAGCAAACAGGCTTCTTGATGAAGTTTAATGTTAGAAAATGACTCTGGAGCACGAAAGTAGGGTAAAAATCTCCCTAAATGAGCAGTTTTCTGTATTCTGTGCTTTGTGTTTTTATTTTTCCTCATTTATTTCTGCTTCTGAATGTCATTATGGGATTTTGATCTTTCTTCCAACATTGTTTAATTTTTGAAGAGTGTGTCTGTGCATGTGTGTAATCGTGTGCAGTGCTGTATTGTGTGTGTTGGTGTTGTATATTACACTACAGAAACCTTGTCATAAACTGCAGCACATTTTCTTGTAAAACTGTCCCACACTGTAAATAATATCTGTTAATGAAGAGTTTCTTCAGTGTTTAGTGTGTGTATTAGTGGTGGTGATCTGCATTATGGGATGTTGATCTCTGCTCTGTCCACTTCTGATGCTGAAAATTTAACTCTACAGTTTCACAAAGTGACTTTACTGACATTTTAGTCATAATATCATGTGTAATTAATAATATCTAGAGAAATGCGTCTGTAGAATAACAGTAAATGTGCTGCAGTTTATGACAAGGTTTCTGTAGTGTAATATACAACACCAACACACTCAATACAGCACTGCACACGATTGCACACGTGCAGAATTCCACACTCTTCAAGGCTAAAAGTTGCTAGAAGGAAGATCAAGATCCTATAATGCAAATCAGAAGCAAAAATAAAAATATCCATCACAAACTACAGAAAACTGCTCATTTAGGGAGATTTTTTAAAGTGTAGTCCTATGTTGGATATATTTGTAGGAATAGCCAAAAATAAATTACATGAGTCCAAATATATCAGCTTTTCTTTTACGGCAAACAAATCTTAAGAATATGAATTGAAGATCATGAGGACATTATGTCAATATCCTACTGTTAATATTTACTCATTCATTTTCTTTCCAGCTTAGTCCCATTATTAATCTGGGAATGAAGCGGAATGAACTGCCAACTTATCCACTAGATGTTTTATCCAGCGGATGTTCTTCCAGCTGCAACCCATCACTGGGAAACATCCATATACACTCAGTATGGACAATTTAGCCTACCTAATTCCCCTATAGCGCATGTGTTTGGACTGTGGGGGAAACCAGAGCACTCGGAGGAAACCCACGCCAACACGGGGAGAACATGCAAACTCCACACAGAAACGCCAACTCACCCAGCCAGGACTCAACCAGCGACCTTGCTGTGAGGCGATTGTGCTGCCCACTGCGCCACCATGCAGCCATACTGTAAATATATCAAAACTGAAAGTGCATTAATAAGAATTTAATCTGGACCATCTGTAAAGTGATTTCATTAAGGCTTAGATTTTATTTATAATCCTCAGAGTCCAGATTCTCTAATAGTTCTGTTTTTAAAGTTTTCAATATTTTCATTCATTCATTCATTCATCTTCGGCTTAGTGCTTTTATTTAACCTCTTAAGTCCCAAGGTGTTTTTTACATGCATTTTTTACTTCTCTTTGCTATTTGGGCTTTTTGGATCCTAATTAGAATAAAAATCTAAGTATCATCTTTTGATATGAAGTGCTTTTAGAGAAAAATTGTCTCCAAATATGTGGTCTCGTGGTCTGAATTTACATAAAACTCTGATTCCTGACTGTTTTTTTGTGTGCATATATAACATATACATTTGTTTAAACATGTTTCGACTATCAGAGAGTAAAAACTAAATTGTTTCCCATTTTGGACAGTTCAAATAGTGTTTGGGACATGTCATATGCTGAAAACAGTTGCAGGATGACACTGTATGTCTGTAACAAAATATAAAACATTCAGAGTATTTTAAACAGCCACTTAAGAGCTCCAATGTGCCGTCCACATATGTGGACACTCAAGCCCTAGGAGGATATCAGGGGTCACCACAGTGGAATGAATCAACAACTTATCCAGCATATGTGTTACGCAGCGGATACCCTTGCAGCTGCAACCCATCACTAGGAAACACCCATACACACTCATTCAAAGGCATGGGACGATAACTGTTTTCAAGGTATACTGCAGTTTGGAAAAGTCAAAGATTTAAAACAGTCAAAATGTTCTGCAGTACCGTTCATAGGGTATGTGTGAACTAATTAATGAAGGGACTAAGCTGATGGAAAATGAATGAATGGATCTTGAAGGTCCCATACAGCACTTTCAGAGCATGATTCCTAATGGGGACTAATGAATATGGTTCTGGTATAAGCAGAATAAGCCGAATGTAGGACTATTTCAGAACATGAAACAAAAGTGCAGATACATAAATGACTTCCTCATATTCTTCCCTGCACACGTGTTTAATTTTAAACATTGCAAATAAATTGTAAATATTTTTGCATGTTTTTAATAAAAAAGGTTCCCAATAAAAAGGAAATAAACATTAAATTTAGAGTGTTTATTGCTGATTTTCTTACACTAATTAATGAAAATTATTTTATTTTTGAATATTTAGTTTTAGTATATAATCTGCATACTATAATGAGACGTTATTGTGGTGTGTGTGAGTGTGTGTGAGTGTGTGTGTGTGTGTGTGTGTGGACTAACAAATTATCATATTCATGACACTGATCTGGTTCCCACAGTGTTGAATAGAGTCTGAGGCTAATTAGGAAAATGAACCAGTCGCCACTCACGTGTGTGTGTGTGTGTGTGTGTGTGTGTGTGTGTGTGTGTGTGTGTGTGTGTGTGAGACCACAGATGCATGTGGTGTAGATCTTTTGGATTAACCCTGTGAACCCCGTGTGGCCTCTGTCTCTGTGTGTGTGTGTGTTAGGCAGCTGCCTCAGTATTTATAATGAGATCTCAATCAAAGCCCCGCCCAGTCTGACCCGACCCTAAACACCCAGTCATATGCTAATGAGGGTCAGGTCAGAGGTCAGGGTCAGTGTCTGGCTCAAGTCCGTCTGTCTCACACACATGAACATGAACTTCAGCAAACACACAAATCATTCAGTTTACAAACACAAATGCATCAACTAAATGATGACAATCACTAGAAAAAGTTCACAATTCAAGTTACTTTTACATTTTAAATTACATTTATCACACTTAAAAAACTGAGGATGAAAGAAACACATCAAATCACCACAACAGCCAGCAGAAACTATAATAAACCATCAGAAACAATCTCTCTCTTTCTCTCTCTCTCTCTCTCTCATATCTAAACTGATATTGTATGTATTTTTGTCTGTACTCAATCATCAGAAACTGTATATCAAGTGTTACATGTTATGTAAAATATAAAACACAAAATACCAACAATTAATCACAACAAATATCAAAAATGACTAAACTGCAGCGCTAATATGAGCAGAGCATCCCCTATAACTGATCAATACAGCAGCCAAACTCTAATAATGATAATACATGACAAACACACACACACACACACACACACACATCAGATGAACTAATGACTGCCAATGAAACTCATTAAAGACCTAACTCATTAGCATATAAACAGTCTTAATGAAACGCTTCACGATTAAAACACTAATGATTATAGTGTAAGTGTACAAAACAACATTAAACTCAACCAAGTATCTCACACACACACACACACACACACACACACACACACACACACACACACACACACACACACACACACACACACGCACAAATAACACAGAATCTTACCTGAGCCGGTGACTATCACCATCATCATCATCATCGTCATTACTGTGAGTCTCTTCATCATTTTCGCGCGGTTTCTCCTGTGAGATGCCCTCCAGTCAGTGTTATGAGCTCATGGTCAGTTACTCCTCAATGCTGTTATTATTAATAATAATAATCCTCATAACCGCAGATACTCTTCTCCTCTGAGGCTCCGAGCGCGTGTGAGGATCTCCAGCTCTGTTGATCATCCACACTCCTGCAGGGGCGGGGCCACGGGGCTCCAGCTAATCAGAGAGCAACCGGAGACAAGGACACGCCTCTTACTCTGAGACTGTGTGTGTGTGTGTGTGTGTGTGTGCCAGATGATTCTGTTATTGTTTGTTTCTTATTATATAAGCAATTCCATGCTGATATCAACCTGGACATGTGAAATAAAATAAGTTTTCCTCATAAACGCAAACATGTCAAATCAAATCACATCAGTCATGTTTGTTCTACAGTGAACCGACTCTTCTCATCTTCATTAGCATTGTGTCTTTTGGGTTGTGCAGTTTAGTTCACTGAATTTCTGTACTGTAAACTCAGACTGGGGTCTGCAGAAGAGCATCTCTGAACACACAACACGTCCAACCTTGAGGCGGATGGGCTACAGCAGCAGAAGAGCACACCGGGTGCCGCTCCTGTCAGCTAAGAACAGGAAACTGAGGCTACAATTCACACAGACTCACCAAAACTGGACAATAGAAGATTGGAGAAACGTTGCTGCTCTGATGAGTCTCCATTTCTGCTGACACATTCAGATGCTCGGCTCACAATTTGGCTTAACAACATGAAAGCATGGATCATCCTGCCTTGTATCAGCGGTTCAGGCTGGTGGTGGTGGTGTAATGGTGTGGGGGAGATTTTCTTTGGGTCCATTAGTACCAATTGAGCATCAACGCCACAGCCTACCTGAGTATTGCTGCTGACCATGTCCATCCCTTCATGAGCACAGTGTCTCCATCTTCTGATGGCTACTTCCAGCAGGATAACGCAGCATGTCATAAAGCTCAATCATCTCAGACTGGTGTCTTGAACATGACGATGAGTTCACTGTACTCAAATGGCCTCCACAGTCACCAGAGCTCAATCCAATAGAGTAGCTTTGGGATGTGGTGGAACGGGAGATTGGCATCATGCAAATCTGCAGCAACTGTGTGATGCTATCATGTCAATATGGAGCAAAATCTCTGAGGAATATTTCCAGCTTGTTGAATCTCTGACACCAAGGATTAAGGCGGTTCTGAAAGCAAAAGGGTCCAACGTGGTACTAGTCAGGTGTACCTAATAAAGTGGCCGGTGAGTGTAATGTTAACATATACTTTCTCTGTGAATTTATATTGTAAGTTTTTACTGCAGATGTCACATCCACAACACTGGAACTGCTCAAATCAGAGACTGACCTGTCTGTCATCCAATAAGGAAACCCCTTAAATCCAAACATGTTTAAATATTAGCTTAGTTTTTGGACTGAAATCAGCACTTTCTCCAGTAGTTTATTGAATCCTGTTGATTACTTCAATCAATGTGATGCGATTATTAAGTGTTAAAAAGTGTTAGGGTTAACCTTACATTAAGTCAACACGATATAAAATACTATAGTAATGTATAGTTAAGTCAGTAGTAAAGTAGTTGAATTGATCTGTTGTGGTGATTCTACAGTTGCTATGCTAGCACAACATCTGCAATAATATAAACAAATGAGCCAATACTGCAGTTTTCTACAGCTCTAGGATATATTATACAGCAATACTCCAGTTTACTGTAGTACACACTAAAGTATAGTACAGTATTTATTACAGCTCATCACTTCACTATAGTGAACACTACAGTATGCTGGAGCACTCATTAACTAAGGGTTTAGATACTCAATTATACACAGTATAATACACTTAATGTTCGAGAAACACTATAGAGTTTACTGTATATGACTATAGTACTGTTTCCAGTGAGTGTAGCCTCTGGCTGATGCTGACCAAAAGCAAAACATTCATCTATTTGCAGTTTATCTTCAGGAAAGTCTTAACAGGACAGCCTGAATCTTCCAATAGTATATGGATGCAGCTTTCATGATGCAAGCTGAGATTGCATCACTCAGCAATGCAATGTCAGACACAATCCACTCAAATGGAGCTAGTGACGTCACTGTGATGGGTAGGATTAGGTGAGTCCATTAAAAAGCATTGGATGCAGCTCAGATTGCACTGCACTAGGTCTGCAGCCAGACCCCTCTCGAATCTTCTGACGGGGGTCGCTGCTGTTTCAGACCTTCACCTCATCATTTACTCATGTTACAGACAGAATAGTATCTGTCTTCTGTTTAACACAAGTGAAGATAGTTTGAAGAATGCTGTTAGCTGGCAATCATCAACTTCTAATAGCAAAGAAAACACTAGAATAGATGTCAATGAGTGCAGCATTCTTCAACATATTTTACTTGAGTAAAGATTGGCAGATCTTTCATTGTTGGGTGATCTGTCTCTTTAACTCAGTGAACACTAGCTAGCTCACTTCACTTATTAGCTAATAGTTGAGTGTACTGTGCTGTGTGGATGTAACACTAGCACAGACTAAAGCATAAGTGTGTTTCCATTACAGTTTTCCACAAAACTTTCACAATATTTTCTGAGTGTTGTTAAAAACTGTTGTGAAATGAAGACATTTCCATTCTAACCATTGTTCTGTGCTAAAGCTCAACATTTGCTGGTCAGACATTGAAAGAGCCCTGGCACTAGTTCAGTAGATATTACAGTAGGATTACTCATATCAGTCAACACACTCTTATATTTCACATTATAGTCACACAAATGGCCGGGCAATGTGCTTTAAACATGACAGATGCATCAATATTGTTCTATAAAGGCTAAATTGAGTCTGCAGTCTGTAAAACAGATCTTCTCTGTGTTGTTTTGTGTTGTGTTCACACTTATTGTCAGATCAACACACAGATAAAGTAGTTCAGGCATGTTTTGAGTGCATTACAGTGCCGTATCACTACGCTGAAGGATTTGACTTGTGTTAATGCAAGGAGCCGGTGTGATGAACAAAGAGCAGGAGTCAGAGATACAGTTTATTGAAGACAATAGTTTACAGTTTGATCAGCAGAAAACAGCTTCAACACACTCCATGGGGTTCGCAGGCCGCTCTGCGTACAGTCTCAATTTCACAGAAATGATAGAAGAGCAGCACACATGTGGTCAGTGACCAAATCAGATCATCAGGAATTCATACTTCCATTGTTTTCTGACATGATGCTGTTTTCCGCTTCTGCTTCCCACATTGTGCACTTCCTCCTGCGAGTGTCGCAGTCAGAGCTGCATGCAAATGAGGGCCGGCTGAAGCCTCCCCATTGGCCCATTAGCTCTAGATTGACAGCTTCCTTCTCCAGCCAATCAAGCGAGGAGGAAAGCTGATGTCACTCTAATGACGGCCGATACGCACAGGCGAGGACAGAGAAGTGTATAATAATTACCAATCGCTCTTAAATAACAATCTGCAGTGATCACACAACAGTGACAGAGAAGAAGAAAGAGGAGAGACTAAAAGTAAACATCAAGCAAAAAATGACCTTAATTAACCCATAACCCAACCATAACCCAACCCTAACCAAACCATAACCTAACCAAGCCTAACCATAATCTAACCTAATCATAACCCTAACCTAACACTCAAACCCAACCATAAACCAACCCTAACCCTAAATAATGCCTAACCATAACCTAACCCAACAATAAACCTAACTTAACCTTAACCCAATCATAGCCCTAACAAACACACTGACTATAACCTAACCCTAACCTAACTCTAAAAACCAAGAATCAAGAGTTTAGAGGGAACTGGGAAAGAGAGAAAGAAAGAAAGAAAGAAAGAAAGAAAGAAAGAAAGAAAGAAAGAAAGAAAGAAAGAAAGAAAGAAAGAAAGAAAGAAAGAAAGGAAGAAAGGAAGAGGTGAGGTCTGTCCTCATTAGTAAAGATGATTACTCCTCTATGTTGTGTATGTCTAACTCTAAACCCTAACCCTGACTGATTATCCTTCATTAATGAACACGTTTAACTATCAAACCTTTAACTATCACTAACTTCCTCCAATATTTACTGATGTTTCATCAATGAGGACCAAAGAGTTTCTCCAAACAAGCAGAGGATTTCCAGCACATGATCTAAAGAACACGAGCAGAAATAAACTAAACATCATCAATAATAAGCTGATTAATATCAATAAACATCTATTAAAGTCCTACTCTAAACTACACTTGTGTCCGTAACTAATCTCTAAATGTCCCAGTCTTGACTAAAGCGCTGTTATTTAGCAAACCCTGCTGTTCAAAATGTCTCCATTAAACCCCTTCAGCTACTGCTTTATGTTTTGGCTCATTTGCAGAAATCCAGCGCTCGCTTGGAGAACAAGTGAAAGAAGAAGAAAGCAGAAAGGTGTGAGCAGCAGCACTAGAAATAATCCTCATCAGATCTGACAAATCCACAGCTGGGCTAAAATCTGTCTGTGGCAGGAGCTCTTCTATCTAGCGTATCGGCCCATATAATCCTGCCCCGTCAGCGCCATCTACACCACCCTAGCCTATCTGTTAAAGAGAAAACGCCTTCAAAACCGGCCCGCGACGCCCCTGTTATATGCGCTTATCTCACTTAAACCTGCCTAAAGTCCCGTTAGAGCTACGAGCACTGTCTAAACTAGGCTTCCTGTCTTTATAAAGTATTGACGCACTACAGTAATGATATGCAGACTTTATCTTTCACTATTACTCCTACAGCTAGAGAAATAAAGCACACCAGTATGCTAATAAATCCAGCAGTTTGATTGATTCATCTGTGACTATTTCCCTTAATATGACTATTTACTCTACAGTCGGTGCTAACCCAGTTCATATAAAACACGACGTCCTGTCTAAACGTCAATCAACCTGCTTTCCTTATTTCAACGATTAATGCTGTCCTGCCGCAGACACATTCTGCCCCAGCTGAGGATTAGCGCTAACACTCAATCTCCGGCGTCGCCTGTGCGTATTGGCCGCCATTAGACTGACATCAGCTTCCTTCCTCACCTGATTGGCTGGAGGAGGAGCTGTCGGTCTAGAGCTGGTGGACCAATAGGGACGCTTCAACCGGCCCTCATTTACATGCAGCTCTGACTGCAACCCTCGCAGGAGGAAGTGCAGAATTTGGGAAGCAGAAGCGGAAAACAACAAATGACAAACATCAAACATGGAAGAATGAAACCGTTTCCTGCTGCTGATGGCCTCTACTTCATGCTGAACCACTTGTGCTCCAAAATCTCCTCTAACACAGGTCCTTTATCAGGCCGGTAACTGATCATCCAGTGTAACAGATCCTTGCACTCTGTGGAAATGTTAAAGACAGAACATGTTAGTCAGAGATGCTCCTGATGACGATACGACACAGAGGTTTATTCAGTCGTCTGGTGAAATTCTTGATTCTGATTGGCTGGGATGAAATCATTAATCCACAGTTTCAGTCAGTTATGATCAGTTCTAGATGAATATGAGCATATAAAACTGTACAGGCTCATTTACAGCTTTCACAATCATAATAAAGGTGGAAATAAACAATACAACACATGATGTTTGACTCTGATGTTACAGTGAGTGCATTCACTGAGCGCTTCAGTCACTGTTGAACTCTGTGCATGACGGTACGCTATAGTTAATGACATATGCACTGTGATGAGCTTTATATTCAGAGTTCATTGTGAAATAAACATAGGGAAATGTTCATTAAGAGGTACATGTTCACTGGAGGAAACAGCTGTGATGATGAGAAACTGCAGATACATGGGAAACCGACTGCTCCTCCATGACCCATTGGGGTACAAGTGATACACAAGTGTTTCTACAGCAAAGAACTGCAAATATGCAGATATTATACAATCTATGGATAAACACAGCTTCTGCTCACTCCACACGGCTGTGCTTTACTGATCAAATGACTAATTAGTTGAAAACAGAGGAGCTGAAGTTTGCTGCTGCTTTCTTATCAAATGTAAAGGGGACTGAGCTGATAATATAGTAGTGGACCAGGGGTGACCAACCCTGTTCCTGGAGATTGACCTTCCTGCAGATTTCAGTTGCAACCCATATTAAACACACCTGCCTGTAATTATCAAGTGCTGTTCAGGTCCTAATTAATTGATTCAGGTGTGTTTGATCAGGGTTGGAGCTGAACTCTTTAGGAAGGTCGATCTCCAGGAGCAGGGTTGAGCACCCCTGTAGTGGATCATTCATGAGCTAATCACAAAACCTTTAGGGGGACTGAGTGAAAATAAGAGGCCTAGCGGCGCCCGTGAGCTGCACCGTGTGTAGTGTTGTTTTCTCACCTGCTGACAGACTGGGATGAAATCGTCGACGTCTATAATTGGAGATACTGGGATATCCGTTGACCATCCTTGACAGCGCTCCTCTAACAGCCAAGACATGCCTTCTAACAGCATGAGTAATGATTCTGTAGCGTTCCCCCTCCTGTAAACGGTATCTCGTTACTCCTGCAAGAGAGATCTTCATGTCAGTAATTCACAATATCTTTGCCCTCCTGACATCAGCATACATACACAGGAGGATACAGATGAAGGGTCAGTTCACCCAAAAATGTCATTCTGTTATTAATAACTCAGCCTAAACCCCTGAGACCTTCATTCAGCTTCTGAACACAAGTGAAGATGTTTTAGTAGAAACACGAGAGAGAGAGAGAGAGAGAGAGAGAGAGAGAGAGAGTCTTTATCTTAGCTTTATGTGGAAATGAAAGTGTTCTCAGAGTCTGATAATGCTCTGATTGATCCACTGAAGGCATATGGCCTGTTTTGAGGATGCTTTGGGTTCATTTATAGACCCTTGCTGTCTATGGAGACTCAAAAAGCTCTCAGATTTCATCTAAAACATCTTCATTTGTGTTCAGGGTTCAGGACGACATGAGAGTTATTCATTACTAAAACTAAAAAGCCAACTCACCCAGATAGGGGGATCTCCAGCAGTTGTCTGGAATATGAGTACTGTTGCCGAAATCTATCAGCTTGAGCTGCAGGGTCTTTGGATTGACCAGGATGTTTTCTAGATGCATGGACCCATGGTATACGGCATGCTCAATGCAGCGCTGTGCAGCAATAATGAGCTGCATGAGCAGCGGCCGGGCAACACTCTCGCTCAGGCGGCCATTGTTCTTCCTGATGAACTTCCCCAAGGTTATGTACGAGGGCACGTACTCCATGACCAGGTAGTTTTTGCTTCCCTCCATGGCGAACTCGTACAGCTCTGTGATGTGCGGGCAGAGCGGAGGTTTCTTGAGTTTCATCAGACTAAATACTTCTGGGATCACATATTCAGGATATCCAGCCTAGAGAGAAATCAAGTCAGGAAAAGGTTAGATGTGATGTCTCATATATTAATGACATTGTAATGTGTCTATAGCTGTGTTTCCATCCAAAGATGCAGATTAAACTCATGTGCAGAACTGGCAGATCATATAAAAGAATAAAGCAGCGTTTCCATCAATGAGTCCACGAGAACTAAATCATCACTGAATTATAAACTGGCGGCAAATATCAGTCAGAGAAATGAGTTTCGCCTCAGAAGACCAAGACTAAACACAATGAGCGCGGTGAATGCGGTGGCTTTTAGAGACGCGAGCGCAGACAGATGCTCAAGACAGTTCTGGAGGGAATAATAATAGAATAAGAAGAATACTGAAGCACTGTGAAGACGGACTGACGGAGGACTGAGAGGCCTTCTACAATCAGCACAACAACATTTCACATCTGACCCACTGGAGAGCTGCAGACCAACATTAATGAGGCAAACACCCTGAACACACATTGATATCCTCACATGACCTCTTCTGACACAATCACATGACTTGTTTAATCTGCATGCTGGAGTTTATCAGGTAAAAATGGTCCTGATGTATTTGATGCGCATCTTTTCTTCTGGAATAAAGTTTATCCCAGTAAGTCCTGCGCATGACAACATGTTTGTGCATCTTGCTGTTTTCAGCATTGTTTATGTGAGAATCCTACATGTGCATGAAACAGGTGGATGGAAACAGAGCTATGTTCACATGTTAACTCAAACCCTGGACCACTACACCAGTCTTCTGTCATGCGGGTTTATTTTTAGGAAAACTCTCAATTCTGACTTTAATTTAAGATTTAGTTTCAGTATATGTTTGTGCATTTCCTATCGATGTGGTATTATTATCATATGTAGTTTACATGGAAATGTGCGGGACTTAGTTGAAGTTATTCACTTTAAAGCTGATTTTCTCAATATTCAGATGTTTTTCTCCTTCCAGATGGTCAAACAGCCGCATCTCCATCAAATATTGTTCTAACAAAGCAAACATTACTGAAAAGCTTCTTTATTGATCTTTCAGATGATCCACAAATCTCAGTTTCAGACATTATGACTGGTGTTGTGCTCCACAGTTCATCTACAAAAGCTGATAACCCCCAATATTAGAAATGTCCAGAAACTCTTTAATATTCAGTCAAAACAGGATTTCTGGAAATGACTAAACACGTCCAGTTTCAGTCTTTTCCATAAAGCGTGTTGTTTACACGTGTACCCTTCAATACACAACATGAAAACATGACTAAACATGGAGTTCATCACTTCTCTTCAGATATTTCCAGTAGAGTACGCAAACTTACCAAGTAGTGTCTCTCTCCATGATACTCCTCATTCAAAATTTTTATGGCAACCTGCAAAGAAAGCATAAAGTCAAAACTTAATTAACCAGAGAGATGTCTGATCACACACACACACACACACACACACACACACACACACACTCTCTCTCTCTCTCTCTCTCTGCTGTCCATATGCAGCACGTGTCCTCTGTCTCTGTGTGTCCAGCTGCTTTAATATCAGAGTCCTGCTGTCAAATCTGTGAAGTTATTCTAAAACTGCAGAAAGTGTGTGTAAATAAGTGAACGTTACCTTCTGGCCATCAGATTTCCGTGTAGCCACATAGACAGTGCCTTCATGCCCCCGTCCCAGCTTCTCTCCAAGCACATATCTGTCAAGTAAAGATCCTGGAGAAAAACACACACATTTATGACATTTGCCCACTCCTGTGACTCTTCTGCTCTAATCTAATCATGAGAAAATTCTGTAAAACTCTGAACAAGAATACAAAACCCTGCAGATTAGACAGAAAACATTACGGCAGAAGACGAACCTGAGCTGCTGTCTTCAGCTGAGCTGCTGTCTTCAGCTGAGCTGCTGTCTTTAGCTGAGCTGCTGTCTTTAGCTGAGCTGCTGTCTTCAGCTGAGCTGCTGTCTTTAGCTGAGCTGCTGTCTTTAGCTGAGCTGCTGTCTTTAGCTGAGCTGCTGTCTTCTGCTGCAGTTTTCCCGCCACTGCTGCTGCCGCCATGTTGGATCTGGGCTGTTTTCACTCGTTTTGCAGCAGCTGTGTCCTGATCCAGACATCCAGCCTTCCTCTTCTGTGCTCTTGGAGCTTCTGTGGATTCCAGTCAACAATGCATTATTAATGATCAGTTCTTTCATTGATTGGCATTTATTGTATTTGGGGATCTGTTCAAATGGCAGCAGTGCTACTAGTTTCCAGATGTTTTGTCATGAAGCTCTACTGAGAAATACTTTGCACAATACTGCATCGTTCACAGGTTTAAAGGCACATTATGTGAGACTTTTATAATTAAAATCTCCAAAATCCACTAGAGGAGTGATTCATGAATGATCCCGCAGTGCATTATGGGATAGATTAGTGTCCACTGGATGCACACTTGTATTTGAAATGTATTTGACTGCACAGAGCAGCATTATAACAGAATATAAATAGAAATGAAATGTATTTAGTCTGATAAAACAGCACACGTGATCACGAGCTGAAGAACCAGACGTGCTGGACTGTGGCATAATAAAAGCTCTGCTGCTTTGTGTCGTCGTGCACTTATGCTGACAAATATACGCTCATACAACTGTAGAAGAGTGACGGGAGACTGACCTGAGCGGCTGTTCTCATCGCTGGACGTCTCTGCAGCTCTGATGCGTTTCCGCAGAGCGTATGGTTTAACTCTGTCAGAAACACTCTGCAAATAATCATCCGCTTTCCTCTTCACTCCTCTTCCTCCTGATGTGGATTACAGTCAATAATGAATTATTGATAATCAGTTATTTCATTAATTGGCATTTATTTTACTCTGGGATGTAACAAATGGCAGCAGTGCTCCAGTTTTCCAGTATTTCTCCAGTCATTAAGAGTGGACTGACCTGAGCTGGACGCCTCTGTGTCGGCGTCTACTCTTGTGTTCTCCAGCTCTGCAGCTCTGATGCGTTTCCGCAGAGCGTATGGTTTGACTCCATCACTCTGCAAATCATCATCCGCTTTCCTCTTCACTCCTCTTCCTCCTGATGTGGATTACAGTCAATGATGAATTATTAATAATCGATTATTTCAATATTGGCATTTATTTAACTCTGGGATTTAACAAATGGCAGCAGTGCTAATAGTTTTCCAGTCATAAAGAGTGGACTGACCTGAGCTGGACGCCTCTGTGTCGGCGTCTACTCTTGTGTTCTCCAGCTCTGCAGCTTTGATGCGTTTCCGGTGGGCAGATGGTTTACCTCCACCAGAAACACTCTGAAAAGCATCATCTGCTTTCCGCTTCTCTCCTCTTCCTCCTGATGTGGATGACAACACAATGAACAATACACTCTTCAGAATATAAAGATTGAGAAAATCCCCTTTAAAGTGGCCAAATTAAGTTCAAATCAACATCTGAGTTCTGACATGTTTACAGTAGAAAGTGTTGATCTTGATGGAGCATGATCATAATATAATATTGTATTGATTTTGGCCATAATAGATAAATCAATCACTTTGATCCAGACACTGTATTGTTGCCTAGTGGCCAAACTCTCCGCATGCTCACTGGATTTAGCAGCTAACTGAGTGAAACACTTTGCACCCAGCTTCATGTTTCAGAATCTTCAGTGGTGATAAATGTATGGTGCTGAAGCTGTACAAGTGTTGATGGAGACACACCTGAGCTGGTTTTCTCTTGATAGCTGTTCATCTCTGTGTCTCTTGTGTTCTCCAGCTCTGTAACTCTGATGCGTTTCCGCAGAGCGTATGGTTTGACTCCATCACTCTGCAAATCATCATACGCTTTCCTCTTCACTCCTCTTCCTCCTGATGTGGATTACAGTCAATAATGAATTATTAATAATCAGTTATTTCAATAATGGCATTTATTTTACTCTGGGATTTAACAAATGGCAGCAGTGCTCCAGTTTTCCAGTATTTCTCCAGTCATTAAGAGTGGACTGACCTGAGCCGGACGCCTCTGTGTCGGCGTCTACTCTTGTGTTCTCCAGCTCTGTAACTCTGATGCGTTTCCGCAGAGCGTATGGTTTGACTCCACCAGAAACACTCTGCAAATCATCATCTGCTTTCCGCTTCACTCCTCTTCCTCCTAATGTGGATGACAACACAATGAACAATACACTCTTTAATTAATCAATCATGTTTGTTTATTGTCATTAATTCATTCCAGATTTCTGTTGCAATCTCGAAAAATATAAAGATTGGGAAAATCCCCTTTAAAGTGGCCAAATTAAGTTCAAATCAACATCTGAGTTCTGACATGTTTACAGCAGAAAGTGTTGATCTTGATAGAGCATGATCATACTATAATATTGTATTGATTTTGGCCATAATAGATAAATCAATCACTTTGATCCAGACACTGTATTGTTGCCTAGTGGCCAAACTCTCCGCATGCTCACTGGATTTAGCAGCTAACTGAGTGAAACACTTTGCACCCTGCTTCATGTTTCAGAATCTTCAGTGGTGATAAATGTATGGTGCTGAAGCTGTACAAGTGTTGATGGAGACACACCTGAGCTGGTTTTCTCTTGATAGCTGCTCATCTCTGTGTCTCTTGTGTTCTCCAGTTCTGTAACTCTGATGCGTTTCCGCAGAGTATATGGTTTATTATCCGCTTTCCTCTTCTCTCCTCTTTGTCCTACTGTGGATTAAAACACAACGAACATTAAACTCTTAATCTAAATCCTGATTTTTATTGTCAATATTTCATAAAAAAATCCCAACACTGAGCAAATCACCTTTTAAATTGTCAAATTAAGTTCTTAGCGGTGCAGATTATAAATATCAAACACTGAGTTTTTATACATTTACAGCAGCAGGTCTGTAGATCATCTTCAGGAAACATGAACATAATATTCTCCTGCTTTTGTCATATTTGTTATGTAGTAAGGGCGTCTATTTTCTAATAATATATGATGTAATTATACATTTAAAAAGGTCCACGTTTAGATAAAAAGATCCCCCATTTCCCCCAGGCTGGCGACAGGCCTGTACATCATTATATATTCGTTAGGAAGAGTTTGACTTTGACTCAAGTAAGAGTTAGTAGGTTATCTGCATTTTACTCTGTTGTTTTATAGTATTAAATAGACTGATGTCGTTCACTAAACACTGAATCTGCATTTATATTCACTATGCTCTGAAAACACCTCTGTGTACCGTCAGGTTATCGAGTTATGATCGCCATACTTCGGCTAAACAGCAGCGCCGGGATAACAGACACCTTAATGTACACACAAACGGGTTAAAGCGACCGTTAGACGGGCTCACGGCAGTGTATGATTGTATGGTTATATTTATTAATCCAAAATAAGTACACAAGTTATTTTAGAGTGTAAAAATAGAGTTTTAGTATCAAAGATCTGACATTTAAAAATGGAAATAGGAAACAAATAGGAAACACATGTGTCTGGACTTACCCGTCACAGTCTTACAACTTTCCATTTCCGCTAGAATCTCCAAAGGTCTTGTAGACATCGTCTGAAATCGTTCAACTGTTTTGCTCGATGTATTTATCGACCGAGAGCAACTTTCACAATCAACCTTCATTTCTTGTTCCAGCAGATTACTGAAGCTGAGTTTGCGCGCGTCAGCAGACCCTCTACAACCGTTAGAACGCGTTCTGCTGTTGCCAAGCAACGAGTCGTCTTCTGCGAGGGTCTGTGACCTTTACCCTATAAAACAGCGCGTATCATATTTAATACTCAAGTTTATAAGATCTGTATATTATAAACCTGATCACTCTTTTGATTGAAAGCCTGCTGTATATTGATAGATACGTGTATTTTGCCCTCTTGTGGATTTTCATGACACTGCAGCCAGTGGAAGGGCTTTTTTGACCTTTCCAAAATGGCCGCTCATTGAATTGCTCGCAGGCGTTTTGGCTGGAAACTGTTAGCTAATTTCCAGATGTTATAGTAAAAAAAATTTTAAATGCTACTAATTTTATTAAATAAAGCTTTCTTTAATTAAAACAAAGCAGAATTACTTTAAAATATTTTTTTTTATGTTACAAATAAATTGTGTTGAAAATGCAGGTATCAGATTTGACCCAACAGGTGTAAAAGGTGCATTATTCCTTCCCGAACAGTCATGTCAGATTTGTGTAATGTCATCCATATCATACCTGCAACAATGCAAACATGCAGTATTTGGATGATTGAATGAATGTAATTAGTGAAATACAAATCCAAATTGAAATAACACTGAATAACCGAGATTAACCAGTGTGATAAGTTTCATACATTAGCTGCATGTGCTATTCTACTAAGCTGTACAAAATAAGACCCTATATCTACTCAATTAAATTGAGATAACAGATTAAGCAAAATTATTAATTCAATGAATTCAACAAGTATGGATTGCGTAAAAATTTATTAAATTTAGCTCAAATTAGTGGAGCCTGTTCAGCAGCATGGAGCCACTAAACAGGTTAACAACAATATAATATAATAACAGGATATAATAGAGGAATGAATGTAGCGGAAACAATGCTATCTTTAAAAAAATAATATTGCTTGATTGTGTGGACTTATTAGTCTAGTAATCATCCATTCTGAATGTTGACTGAATTTAAAAATCACTCTTCATTGAAACCATATTTGTGTTTATATTGACTTAATATAATATGCAACTACAAGCAAGAACTTTATTATATCAATATTTTTGCTATTCCATCTCCTAACCCCACCCCCAAAAACTGCCCACCTGGGATTTCTGTCAGCCCACCCCTCTGTGGTTAGCAAGAACCGGGCCTGGTGGTCAGTAAATCTCTGTGGTCACTTTACTTCAATGCTGTGCTGAAATAGAACACAGTTAACACCAAGTTAACAGTAAAATACCTCTTTAAACACTCAAACAGTCTCTAATACCTCAAAATTAGCATTAGCGTTACAAACACCTTCCTTTAATTCGTATTTATACATTGTGTATGTAATTTTCGGATAACGTGACATAAGAACCTGCAACTAAAGTTACTTGGTGAATTACATGCAATATACAGAAATATATACAACTATCATTTAACTGACAGAATTGGACACTTCAACACTTACCGATAAATTTGTTTGGATGAGACCATGCCAGGTTTAAAATGCGGATGTTCTGCATGGCCTGGTGAAGACGTTGTTTGCGAGTCGAGTCAGCTCAGTTTGATGAATCAACTCCCATAAATGAACAAGTCAGATCCCACCTGAAACCGATTGCCTTTTTGTATAATAACGTAAGACAACAACATGATTGATTACCGTGTCGTTATACGGTTGAACCACACGCATTTTATACACTAGATATAGTACACCACTGATTACATGTTGATGAGTATAAGCTTTTGAACATGTGCAATAAAATAAGTCCATGAGCTAATGTGATTCAATCTGACGCGAGTAGACAACCAGAGGAAATCGCAATATTGTGTTTTTTTTCTTAAGCAGTGAAAATATGGCATATATCTGACTTTAACAATAAGAATACAGTATTTTAAAATGTCCTTTAAATAATTGTTGAGATGTCGACCTCCAGGTGATGACGGGAGCTCATCACTCGTGTCTCCAGCGAGGGCAGCCTTTCCTCGGCAGCTCATTCTGACATTTGCCCTGATTTTGAAATAGTTTAATGCTAAGATCGTTTTAACAGAAGATGATTGTGAATTTGAAATGCTCATTTCAGTATTGCTGGATTTAATGAATATTTTGTCTTTTTGAAATGATTTAAGAATAATAGCTAAATTCTAAAAATAAAATTGATTAGATTTTATTACAGACATTTTCTTAGTAATTTCAAAGTAAAAAACAATGCCCCAAAAAACAGGAAATTATTTATTAAATAAAGTCTACATAATAATACTAATGAAATCTACAAGGCCAAAGAATGACTTTTTACAGAGCTGTTCACGAATGAAAATAGTCTAAAAAGTTACTAAAAGGTTTTATTAAAATAAATTAAACCTTAATTATTCAAATTAAAAAGGGATGATGAAGGGAGGATTGTTTTAATATTGTACAGGTATCTGGAACTCATTTGTTCACGTCATTTAATTTGCAAAGAGTTAATAATAGCGGTGAGTATTTGTCAACATTTTTTATGTAAACATAATTGTCTATGAAAGCCAAAAGGTGTGAGCCCTTTGCAATTTTAAAAGGAGAAGAACCACACTGAACTGAACTAAGCTGAAAACTGAACCGACGCTGTTTCAATTTACTATAATCTTCTATGTGAAGCTGCTTTGACACAATCTACATTGTAAAAGCGCTGTACAAATGAAGTTAAATTGAACAGTGAAATTAGCCATGGGATGGCTTTAATGCTTGTTTGTTGTTTGTACAGGCATTAATTGTGCACCACGAGTAACTAAATAATGCAACCATATGGATCCTAATGTTATCTGTTTATATCAGTTACTCAGAGGAGGCAAGTATGTTTAATTAATAGTATGGTTCATCTAAAATAACACATTTAAAGTAACAAAGCTTGAGTTTTTCTTTTGTTAAACACAATATAAATTATTCTGAAGAATGGAAGCAAAATATATAGCAATTGACCACAATACTGCCTGTAGAATGAAATATACCATTCAAATTAGGGCTACACAATATTGCAAAAATCTGACATTGCAATGTTTTGTTTTTCTGCGATAAATATTACTGATAGGGATGTTCTGTTTATTATTTATTTCAGAGCAAATATAAAATGTAAAGAATGTGTTATGGGTGTCTGAGAGACACAGTGTTCATGTACAGCAGCTAAAATCAGTAGTAGAATTACATGTTCTGCAATGTATAAATCATTCAAAACAACTGTTTTATTAAAGTAGTAAACAAAACTTTATTGCTTTAAACTCCTGAAATTCTCAGTTAAAAGGCTTTAAAAATAAAGACGATAAGCTTTTGCTCTATTATAGTTAACTCTGTGACTTCACAAACTGTGCTCTGAATAATCCCAACTCAACACTGTCAGTAGAAGAATTTAATGTTTGTCTTGTAGCCTGCGCTGTAGAAGAAAATAAAGAGTTGACTCAACTCAAAATTCAACCAGCTTCAGAACGTCTTTGTGTTGACTCAAATTTCAACCTAAGTACTGCACTTAACTTGATTTAAGTTGAGTAAACTCAAAAATGTCCTGAAGCTGGTTGCCTTAAAACTTTGAGTGTACTTTTTTTTTTACAGTGTGGGCGTCCCAATCTCCGTTCACCATGCTGGAGAGGGTCAGATTGCACAAAAGCGATGCATAATAGATTTCAGCTCTCATCTGCTAAATAGTACAAATGATCTGCAGCTGCCAGGAAAGCCTCAAACACACACACACACACACACACACACTCATGTGTACAATGTCTTTTGGTCAGAAACTTTTAAGACTCCGTATTTACAATATATGAAATAGATGGAGCAGACAGATGGAGCCCCGTTCGAGATGCCATCTACAACTCAGCAATGGCAACTTTTAGCAAGCAGGAGAGGAAAAATCCAGACTGGTGTGAAGAGGGAATAACTTGATGCAGCCATTACAGCTAAACGTGCAGCTCTGCTGGACTACAAACACACTCCTTCAGAGAAGACATTAGCTGCACTCTGAAAGGCCAGAAATGATGTCCCGCAAATTACCGGGAAGTGTTCAAATCGTCAACATCCAAATCCAGCTAACTGAGTGATCCACATATGAAGAACAGACCCCCTGATTCAGATCATCAGCTCATTAGACATGAAATGAGTGTGGCAGAAGAAGGAGACATGTAAAACATGCAGTGCTGGTTGTCCTCCAGGAACGTGGCTGAGCAGCATTGATAATAACGGGTTCTCCAAATCTAAAACACTTACAAACAGTTCTAAATGTAACTTTAAGAACCTTTTAAAGAACTGTTTTGGTTTATGGACATGTTGAGGTTATTTTTTTATATATTTTTTTAAATAAAATTAGGTGTTCATGTTTTTCATTATTAAAATATTTTTAATTGTTGAATTTGTCATATTCCAAGAGCTGTGCGAGCGTGTTTCTGAATTTCATTTAGACTTTTCATTCTGCAGACTGCTGATGAGGCCTTACTTCATAAAGCCAGCGAAGAGAACACAGTCTGAATCCAAGTTCTCAAGTTTCAGGACAAATCTACGGAGATCGAGATTCGTTTTTCAGTGTTTTATATTGTTTGAAAGACTTTTTTTTAATAATGATTCACACTATACATCACTGCTGGTTTACAAAAAAATCCACCAAACTAAATCCTGTTGCATTAATTCACTTGATTTTGATTTTATTGTTAAAAAAAAAAAAACAGAAAATGTGTATATTACCGTGTTAAATGAGAATCTGAAATATTTTATGGCTTATGGCTATGATTTAGTATTCAAAATATTTTAATTTGATTATGTTTTAGTTAAATCGGTCTTACACTTCATATGTTCAGAACTAGCGTAATTACGAGTAAAGAAATGCTATCAAACTAAATTTCTAGTGCTTTTGTCTTGGTTAAAGAGTTAATTATATTTAACACGTAAAGGTGATGCAAAGTCATCTGGTTTAAACAGTGATTTAACATCGGAGTACAGGAGAACAGTTTCCCTGACGCGGAGGGATTCCCTCTTGCCCTCCTCCCCTTGCTTTCCTCACAAGAGGCCACAGCGTGTCTCTGCTGCCCTGTCATCGTCATCTGGTGACAGGGGCTCCGATAGATAGACGCAGTCTGTTCAGCTACAAATCTGCAGCGCAAGTAATGTCAGGACCGCGGCACAGTATGAGGAGGATTATGACCGATCTGGCTTTGCCATCAGCGCGTTTGGGACCCACACGGTGAGCAATATCAACACTGTCCTGAAGAGCATCTGGAACGACCTTTCCTAATATGCCGAGAGACACATTTCGCACATCTTCTCCATGTTTTCGTGTAGCTTTAGACAGCAGCTCCACCTGTAGCGCTTACAGTCTTGTAGACTTGCGTTCAGCGAGATGTTTCCACATGATGAAGAGCCTCTCTGCGCTCACCGACATCCAGAAGAAGCTGTTGCACCGTCGCTGACAAACTTTTCATTTGTCTGGAGGCCGTTTCTGGACAACCTCGTTGTTAAAGTTTAACCAGGAGTCAAATCATCGCGATTCCGAATCACATTGTAAATTCAGTGCAGAGCTACAGGCCGATGCAGAGTCCTTCAATTAATCAGCCGTGTTGGACGCGTCAAAAACAATCGTGCCAGTCCTTCCGTGATTACCTTCCCTCTTTTCCCCCATGCAGAGATGTCAAAAGAGTTGTATAAGGTCCACGCGTGTTTTTATAATGTCATCGCCAGCCTTAAACAGTAGGTTAAGACACCACTTCATCTTTTATACCCTGAAGCAGTGGTTCTCAAACTTTTTTCACCAAGTACCACCTTAGAAAAAATTCGTCTCTCCAAGTACCACCTTACGACGCTATTTTTTAACCAGTATTAAAAATGGCGTCATAGGCCTAATTAAGCAGCTACAGGTGTGCACAGTTTAAAAACGATGCAGATTAATTCCTATTATTAAGAATATGTATTATTATCAGTCACTTTAAACATTTGAAATAGTCTGAATATTAACTGTGCTTGCAGATTAAAAAAAAAAAGTTTTTGTTAAAATGTGCTTTTAAAAGTTCATTTAAAAATGGCGTTGTTCTTAAAAAGTAAAAAAAAAACTGCTGTACTTAAATCTAAAGTATTCATTGTAGCCTATTCATCAAAATGTTGCTTTTACCTTATAAATATAGGCTATATGTCACATTCCTACACTTTCAGACAAATCTTGAAATATATGTTAAATGTACATATGACAGGGTTCATACAGGCACAGCCTAATGAAAATCAATTCCAGCACCTATTTTTTTTTTTCAAGACTGACATGTATTGAAGACCTGAAAAGTATTCTCAGCAACCCATAAAACATTGCATAGGAACAGATACAAATGAAAAACATAAAAATAATATTTATTAATCATATATTAATAATATAATAAACCTGCACTAAATGCTTGTGAAATCTTTTTTTGTACTCAAGTAAAAATACTATTACACTGCTAAAATAACACAAATTTTAGTAAATAATACTAATATTAGGTAAAAGTACAAAGTACTCTTTTAAAAAGTACTAGTTGGTTACTTTTGAAAAAAAAAAAAAATCTGATTTTCATTATGAAATAACTTTTTTTTACGTGGAAACCTGATGGTTTAATTGCTTAAATCCCAAAGCTACATGTACAGAAAATTGCACTAACAAAGAAAGTATGGTCGATTTTTCCTTTCATGACAATTAATCTTTTTCAATAGCACTGGTAAAACTACCAAATAATCTTTAAGGCCAAAGAGACACTTTTTGCCCATTTTTTTAAACGATATTTACAAGCTTTGAAAGGTTTAATGGAAGTATATGGTAAAAAGATTTAATTTAGCCCTTTATTTACATATTTTACACTATTTTTCTTTACAATATGGCAAATTTGTTTCTTAAAAAGCTGTACATCACATGTAGATTTTATTTTACATTTAACCTAATCTAAAATAGAAACTTTAAAAAAAATACAAGTACACTGTCAGTAAAAAAAAAATTTATAAAACAAATGACTTTATTTTACTTGAGGTATTTGAAATGAAAACACTACATTAATCAAAGCAGTGCTTTAAGAGCCTTATTGTTAATTTTGATAAATAAACAGTAAGTAACAACGGATTGCTTTGACCTGTAATGCTTTAAGACAGATCAGAATACAGCTTAATGTATAAATCACACAAATACCTCATCCAAAAACATTTCCAGCATAATTATTTTGTCGTAAAGAAAAAAAATAAAAAATACACCTTTGCTAAAAGTAAGTTTCACTTCACAACACAGCCAAATAAGAAGACCATTAGCATTGTCATCGATCATGTATCAATCTATTTCTAAATACTTAATAACGTGAATACTTTTGACTAAATTTAGTCAAGGAGCAAAGATAAATAATGTCTACTTTAATAGTGGGGAGATCGCGATTGTATTCAATCTGAGCACACACGCGATCATGAGAGCACTTGCAGTTCATTTGAAAAAAAGCATATTTAAGAGCTCACATATCTGTTTTAGCGATTTGCGTACATGAATGCGCTCTCGTGTTAAAATAAAGCACTCGCCGCATTTGCAGAAATGAGTTATTGCGCAATACCTCCATTCCCGCGCCGCCATTCAGAATGTATTTAGAGGAGTGACAGGTCAGAGGCGAGAGACTGGCTGTCGGAGAGCGAAACGTGTATGTAGATCATCAAAAAGGCAGGAAATATGTCCGCCGTTTAATTACTCTGCTAGACATCTCTATAGTGAAAACATCCGAGAAGCATTAATCCAACAAAACATTTGTTTTTAAGTTGTTTTTTCTGTCTCTGCAACACAGAAAGTATTTGTCCCGCCCTTACGTTTCACGCAACTAGACAAGGTCGACTGTGATTGGCCACTTTTCATGTCGGTCAAATCACGCTTCAGAATCAATTCTTAAACTTCGGGAAATGATTTATAACAGCTTATGACACATTGCACTAAAATAAACATTCTAAGCACAGCGTTGTGATCGTACGCTTCACAAAACAGCCAATGCAGATCACATCAATGTTATATTACGCATTAAAGGATTAAAAGTGTTAATTGTTTCTTTCATTATTCAGCGGTTCCTCCGCGTACCACTAGGAGGAAGCCCGCGTACCACTAGTGGTACGCGTACCACAGTTTGAGAACCACTGCCCTGAAGAATAAACGCGAATACCTCTACCTACATGGCCCCCATCTTTGGTCTCGCCCTACGCTACGTCATGAATAGAACGCGTTCTGCGCCGCGAGTGTCAGAATCCACCAGACGCATCACAGAGCAGACGTGTATTGAGAAGCTCCGCATTTCATACTCAAACAAGGCGAAAAATCCTAAATTAACTGCAGTAAACTTATTTATACACCCTAGAGAGCGTTATTTACCGAAAATAAATGGAACAAAGTATGTCTAATGTTCCAGGTCCTTCGGGACAAAGAAGACAGCCGTCTACACTGGGAATAGGTCCATCTCCTGGTTCTGGTACATGTTAATGTATTTTTATTGTTTGATTGATGTTGTTTAACCCTTGTGTTGCTGTTCAGTCGTTTTCATCCCCTCTGTGGTCATTTTGAGGCCTTAAATTTCTGTTTCAACATAGTTGAACATAGTAAAAGAGTAGTCAATTTAAACAAGGGTTAAATACGTGTTTTATTCTGTCTGTTCCGGCATAACTAGAAGCTGTCTCAAATGAACATGTTGTTTTTTGTCTTTCAGTGCAAGAAAAGTATGACCTGATGGAACTTGTGGGAAAGGGCCATCACGGCGAGATCTATCGTGCTATTAGAAAAGCCGACGGACAACAGGTAAGTCTATTCTCCCTAGTCCAGCTTAGAGGACATCAACTCTGGAGAAATGCTGTTTGATTGCTCACTCATGTTTTATTCTGCTTTTCATCTACAGTTTGCCATCAAGTCAACTACTACAGAACTTGACAACAAAGTGGTAAGCCTGAAAACATCATCCGTGATTCATATTTGAAGCATCACAAAATACTCTTAATAGATGAGTCTGTGTACAGCTGTGGTTATACAAATAACTTCTGATCATTTTGTGATTCACTGCTGTTTTCTGTTTATTTACGGTTATGATGGGAATTATTCTGTGCTCTGTCGAGTTTTGATGCTGAAAATTCAACTCTGCAGTTTAACAGTGACTTTATTAATGGCCTTTATATTTCTGTTATATTTCTCTCTCTTTATAAGAGAAAAAGGACTGGCAGTTTATTTCCAGTAATCATATATATGATGATAATAATGAACATGCACAATAATGTAGCATCCAGCACGCCATGAATAATTATTATTTACACTTTTAGTGTCTTTAAGAATATTCAGATTGTTTTATTCTGCAACATGTTGAACATTTAATAGGCCATTTATTTTCAAACATGATGATTTTCTCATGTTAATCTGGGTTACGACATTGAGAATTCAGAGACTGTTTGTCTTTTATTCATTAACACTGTACTGTAAAGTCTTCTCGTTAACATCAGTTAATTTATCTAAAGTAGTTTAGTTTATACTTTATTATAGTGTTACCTATTGTACTTTATAATCTTTTTACATGTATTTAATAATCAATACACTAAGTATTGTTGTTGTCATACCTGCTAAATTAATCTGTTTCACAGCTCAGCTCAATATCTTGATAATATCAAAGCTTCCGCAATTCATCACACCAAAATCTAATACAGTCAGAAGCCAAATTACCAGATTTTTACATCACAATTGACACGACCAGTACAGATAATGTATATCAAGCTCACATATTGCAATTCAAAAGCATAAATAAACACACAGAAAAAAACATGAATCACAAAATACGGAAAACTGCTGATTTACAGATTTTCTTTTACAGTTATATGGAAAAACAGGATTACATGTTGTTGATCTGCAGCTAATGTGCACTTTATCTTTAGCCTAGGTATCCGGGACTCCTACCAAATGAAGTGGCCATGATGACTCTTGCGAGACGTCCACCCAGCATGCAGCTCCCCAGACTCTATGAATGGTTTTGGGATGAAGAGGAAACATCAGACGGGGTAAGTCTATTTATTCAGCACATTTTATGCACGATGCGCTGCAGGAGGGTTTGTCTTGATTCTTACTGTCATCTTTATTTTGTAGCTTAAAATTCTTAAATCAAGAAGCATTTCTGGACAAGTAAATACCTTTGTCTTGTTTTCAGAAAAGCTCGTGGGTTAATAATATGGCGGTGCGGTAAGCGAAATTAACTAGTTTCTTCTTTAATATCTATCCTGAATGTAACTGGAATCCGGTGTGAAGACTGACCTGAGGACTGCTGTCATGTGCTTTATTTTAACTCATTGCATCTGCTTTCAGGAAAATAAGAAGATAATGCTGGTGATGGAGTATTTTGACTCGTGCCAAACACTGGAGGAGTTCCTGAAGCGGAATGAAGACCTGGATGTGTGGGACGCGCGCACTGTGATCCGGCAGATTGTCAAAGCAGGACAGGAGTGCTTGCAGCGGAACATCTGTCATTATGACATGCATGACTGTAACATCCTGGTCGTCGAACCGTTTCTGTCCATCAGGCTAGTTGATTTTGGACGAGGGAAGCTCATGATTCCTGGTAAGTCTGATTGTTGCAGGAAGGAGCAGAGCAATTCCATGCACATGTCCACCAAACAGCGAAACCCTTTCTACGTTCTTTTGTGTAGACTTGTATTTTACAGTACTGTAAAACCGTTTTTTTTTTTATTTGAGAGCATTTACGAGAGCATACAAAGTATGTTGTGTACTGTAAACTCAGACTGTTTGGTCACACTGATGTTAATTTTCCTTATTTAAAATGTTTACGGATGGATATTTTTCTGATCTCGTAACTCTGTGGTTAGTTGTTTTGGGAAATATAAACCGATGCTTCATTATAATGTCACCATATACTTCCTCTGTTCATTAATGTCTTGAGTTTTTACTGTAAATGTCACATCCGTAACGCTGGAATTGCTCAGCAGTGAACTTTCTTTAGTGTAATGATCATGATTACTGAACTGTTTGCTCAACACCTCACATCTCTCTCTCTTCCTGACACATGCAGGGAAACACCCACGGACCGATACCAAGATCTCTTCATCAGAAGCTGTTAATGTGACCGTGAGCCAGCTGTTTATCCTCATTAAGGAAATAGCAGGACATTGTTCCAGCATCCCTGCAGGTAAGAAGAAGACTCTAACTAACACTGTCCAACCCTCCTGTTGACTTACGGGTCAGAAACCACTCAGGCCCCATTTAACCAGCAGAAAAACCCTGAACAATGTTCTTCTTTTATCTTGAGCCTTAATTATTTATGAATAATGAATCAAGTCATAATGGATTATTTGTAGCCTGCTGTTTCAACTACCTGACCCACATGCTCTTTGTTTTACCCATAACCAAATCATAAATACATAAAGAGAAGCTACACACAAATGACACCTGTCAATCACTTTTCCACTGGACTCTGCATGAGTAGGCAGAGTGGTCTGTGTCCGTATAATGGCGTCAGCAAACTTGGTTGGTAAAAAAAAGTTTCACTAAGATTAATTAGTTTAAGCAGTGTGCTGATGCTGTGACGCATTACCTGATAGATTCAAAAGAGCAAAGAGTCATTAGACAGAGACAAAATTAATTAAATATCACCTTTAACAACTATAGAGAGACGCTATCCAGAGGATAGTTCAGAGGCAACAGGAGGGATAAGTGCTGTGTGTGTGCGTGTGTGTGTGTGTCATGTTTTCATGTGTCGCTTGTGTCCATCTTTAACCCACTTTCTCTTTTAAAATGTGACAGAATTCCTGGCATTTGTAGATAACTTCTATACCCTTGATGAAAAAGAAGAAGATGGGATACTGCTGCCAGTGGAGGAGATTCTGAATCACCCATGGCTGAAAATCAAATACCAATAAAGACTGTTGTATACATGTGTAGTTTATGTTGTCCACCCAGACACAGGACCCGTTTTAGAGGAGATTTAGAGCGGTTCAGCATGACGTACACCCCATCAGCAGCAGGAAGCCTGAAACCACTGAAACCATTTCTTTTTCTCTTGTCCAGTCACAAAACAGTTTTGGCAGGACCTTTGCTGTTGGCTAAATAACAATATAGAAACTGACATTCCATCCCTAAATTTGATTAAGGTTTTGGTTTATGCAGATGGTTTTTCCAAAAAAAATCCTTTGATGTGAAACATTATTATTATTATTATTATGGGTAAATATTATATACACTAAAAGTAAATGGATTAAGAGTAAACCCTCGACTAATTGCTTTAAAAATGAATGTGAAACATATTTAGAGTCTTTAAAAGTAATATCCAAAGAGAATAAGGCTACAGAGGAACTAAACAAAACTACATCTGAGTCTCCTTCCTTTTAAATAATGTCTCTTTATTTTTATTTCAATTTTATTTGATTGTTTTTGTGGAACCCTGATGAAAAGTTTTTTTCTTTTTATTTTAATGTTATGTGTTAAAATGTGTGTTTGCACTGTATAATGTAAATGTGATTGGAAGTGTGTATATTTTGTTAAATGCCGTTTTTGTTTCCCGTTTAAGTTTGTATATTGATCATTTAAAAAAAAAAATAAGGTTTTCATTCTTTTATGTTTGTCATTTGTTGTTTTGCTGTTTTCCGCTTCTGCTTCCCAAATTCTACACTTCCTCCAGCGAGGGTTGCAGTCAGAGCTGCATGTGAATGAGGGCCGGATGAAGCGCCCCTGTTCAATTAGTGCTCACTGCAGAGCCATTTGGGCAGAGCTGAACTCCAGCGAGGGGGAGCTTGAGCTCTCGCTCCTCCTTCCTTGCACTTCTTCTACGAGTGATGTCACTGGGGGTTGGGGTTAGGGGTGGGTTTACACATTAAAACTGCTTATAGGAGGAGGAGCAAGAGCTCAAGCTCCCCCTCGCTGGAGCTCAGCTCTGCTCAAATGGCTCTGCAGTGAGCAGTGTCTCTCCCCGTTGGTCCACCAGTTCTAGACCGACAGCTCCTCCAGCCAATCAGGTGAGGAGGGAAGCTGATGAGCTGTCAATCTAGAGCTAATGGGCCAATGGGGAGGCTTCAGCCGGCCCTCATTTGCATGCAGCTCTGACTGCGACACTCGCAGGAGGAAGTGCACAATGTGGGAAGCAGAAGCGGAAAACAGCATCATGTCAGAAAACAATGGAAGTATGAATTCCTGATGATCTGATTTGGTCACTGACCACATGTGTGCTGCTCTTCTATCATTTCTGTGAAATTGAGACTGTACGCAGAGCGGCCTGCGAACCCCATGGAGTGTGTTGAAGCTGTTTTCTGCTGATCAAACTGTAAACTATTGTCTTCAATAAACTGTATCTCTGACTCCTGCTCTTTGTTCATCACACCGGCTGCTTGCATTAACACAAGTCAAATCCTTCAGCGTAGTGATACGGCACTGTAATGCACTCAAAACATGCCTGAACTACTTTATCTGTGTGTTGATCTGACAATAAGTGTGAACACAACACAAAACAACACAGAGAAGATCTGTTTTACAGACTGCAGACTCAATTTAGCCTTTATAGAACAATATTGATGCATCTGTCATGTTTAAAGCACATTGCCCGGCCATTTGTGTGACTATAATGTGAAATATAAGAGTGTGTTCACTGATATGAGTAATCCTACTGTAATATCTACTGAACTAGTGCCAGGGCTCTTTTAATGTCTGACCAGCAAATGTTGAGCTTTAGCACAGAACAATGGTTAGAATGGAAATGACAGTCACAGTTGAAGTGGTAAAATGTATAGTAATGCAATATACAGTTACAATAAAATAATCAGCTGAACTCAATCATTAATGGGGGTAAGTGATGCCAGCTTAACCCAGCCTCACTGGCCAATTCAGCACAGCCTGATAATGATGTAAGACTAGCATGATCCAGCAGTTAGAGTGAACATCTTGCTAACTGTATAAAGACTCACTGTGTTGCCTACTAAAGTCAATATTATCCAGCTGCAGGCCCGCAGAACCCCACACGTTCTAAGCACACACAATCTAGGACACACGATTTAGGCAAACCATATATGGTTACGACGGATGTTAATATTATTAACCTCTTTTTGAACTTCGACATCGATATATTTTGATATACATGGTTAATAAATATTGTACACAATAAACAATAGCATTATGATCAGGACAGGTGAATGGGGAGCATTATTTCGCCATTCAGTAATATAGACTGGACAGTTTTTAATCATTATATGTGATCAGTCATTATTATCTGGCAATAATATGGCAGATACTCGTTTGCTGGCCTTGCTGAATGATCTAAACTGGACAGGTTTAATTTGTATAATGGACTCATTTATAATGAAGGAAATAATAGCAAGTTAATAAACGCAATAATACATATATGTAATAAAAATCTTTTTACATGTAATAAATGTATGACACTATATTAATATTTTACTCAAGCGATTTAATAGTGTTTATTTTCTTAACTTTCTAATTACCTTTTAATTATGAATTCCCACATTTAATACTGTAGTAATTTATAGTAAGCAATGTCTTGTTTTTAAACTAAAATTTAGCTATAGGAACAAATTAACTATTACTAATTAATAAAAAAATAAGAATATATATATATATATATATATATATATATATATATATATATATATATATATATATATATATATAACTAACAGCTGTGACAGTTAGTAAAAGATAAATATACATAAACTTATAATTATAATCAGATAAATATATAGATCAGTTAAGATGATCAGTTTATAACTATATATATATATATATATATATATATATATATATATATATATATATATATATATATATATATATATTGTTTAAATTATTAACAATAGTAGGCTAATTTATTTTAATGTGACACATTATTGTTTGCTTTTTATATTTTACAACAAAGTGATTTTAACCAAGTATGAAAAGATTAAGAACCTGAATTAGTTTATTACACTTAATCCCACAATATAGACAGTCTATGATGTTTTCTTTGTTTATGTGGACACATGGATAAAGTCTTTAACCAATTATTTTTACATAATTTGAGTTCAGAAACTGCAGAGATGTTAAAATGATCGTTACGATATAATAATAATAATGATAACTGAAATGGGAAAGCATATTTGTGAAATTCAATAGGTGGCGATAATACTAAAGAGTTAGTTAGTTACCATATATGGTTAGCCAAAATCGTGTGCCTAGAACGTGTGTGGTTCTGCAGCTGGATAAATCTCACTAAAGTACTAAAACAAACTTCACTCTTGACCAAAGAGCATAGAATCACCAAGAGGCGACACTCTAGTGCGATTTGGGAAACAGCCACTAGATGCCGCTAGTGTCACGCCGCGCGGCGGCCATTCAGCATTTAACTATTAAAAGAGCTAATGATAAGTGTTGTAGTGTCGTCTTCCAGGTTGTATCTCCGCTTTAATGCGCTTTTTCAATAAATAAATAAAAAATAAAGCAGCTGCTTGCCATCGCAACAGAAATAAGATCCAGTGGACGGCCGATGGCTTTCATTCAAACGGGCGGAATCTCGGGGCTGCTGCTGGGCGCTGCTGTATTGGAACATTCTCCTGAGTGTCGCCTGACCTGTTGGTGATTCTGAGCTCTTTGCTCCTGATATAAATCATCACACTTTCCCCTGTGTTTAATTAAAAAGCGCTTACCTGTTGTAGAGATGGAGATTGGTGACCGGAAGTTCCGGAAGATAGAAAGGTGGAAGGAAACTGAAGCTGTGAGGAAATAAGACATTTCACCGTCGTGGACAAGAGAAGTGAAGAGACATGTTGAGTCAATGATCGCAGAAATGTCCTCTTGGAGTATCAAAGTGCTTTGTTCGCTGGATTTATCCAATATTCCGTTACTGGCCGCCGTTGAGACTCTCGCGAGTTCGCGGCTGTGAACAGCTGTTACCGTCACCGAGGATCATCGTGAATATTCCGGTCAAGAAGTGAGAGTAAGTCACGTCGCAGATAAGGTAATACCTAACGTTATTATACGATAAAGTAAGAGTATAACCTGTCTTAAAGAAACCGGACTTTTGAGTGTGTAACGCAAGCTTTCAAGAAAACTACCGTTATTCCTCTTTAACGGACCGTTATGTTGCCTAGTTACGAGACCTGTCAATCATCTCCTCACCTCACTTTAATTTAAATATAATTATCTTATCGCAGATTCTGCAGCAGGATTATTATGCATTCAGAAATTATTGACCAAACACGTCTTTAAAAATGTTGTTGCTGATAAAACATCAAGCGGAAACCGTTTGACTATATTTACCGAGGCTTCTCGGTTGGTCTCTCGCGTCCGCCATGTTTGTAGTTTTACACTCTTTACCTGCGTTTGTAGTTCTATTAGAATTCAGGTTCAACCAGTATATGGGGTAAAGTCTAGAAGGGATACAGCTGCGGATACGCACATCATTATAGCATCCATCTTTTATCCAACAATGTATAACAATAATTAATATTCTACAGTACTGTGAGTTGGCTTTAGGGTCGGGGTGGAAGTAGGGGTTAATAAAATACAGTTTATTGGGTAATTTAATAAATAACATGTATAATACTCGGTACAGCTACTGTTTTTACATTACTGTGACAGTTGGGTTTAGGATTGGGGTAAGGGTAGACTTTAATAAAATATAATAAATGAGAAATGTAATAAATAATTCTCATTAACTTTCAGCCGTGACCGTATCTGATCCAGCAACAACCGTCTATGTATGTAAGCAATATTATCTATTACTTAACAGGCAAACATATAAAATTACGGAACCCCGGAAGGGACATAGTGGAGTTGAAAAAAAATGGCTGGGTGAAATAAAATAAAATATGTGGGAGGAAAATATATATTTCTAAGTTTTTGCGTTCCCTCGCAAAACTGTTTCTCCACAAACACTTCCTGTTCACTTCACTCACATAAACCCTCCTGTTTTTGCTGAAATTCTCCCATATTTTATCATTCTGTCCCACTTTCTTTACATTAAATCTGTGCGTTGATCGTCGCCTTTCATATGCATCCTCTGAACCAGTGAATGCCTGTATAAGCGCTGACAGACGCGCACCGTACAATAAACTGATCCCAGAACTACCCTAGTGACTGCTGGCATACCTTTATTTCTGAGTGTGTACTGATATATAGCATAACTCAGCTCATTTAATTTATGGCTGATGCAAATATATTAGCCCTACACTGAAGTCGAGTCTGCTGGCCACCACAAACTCATTCGCTCCATGCTGTGCATATGACAGGATTATGAGAGCTGCTCAGCTCAATAACACACACATGCTGAGATGCTGGAGTATGATGAGGGTCTGAATATTTGTGCCACTCTGTCAAGATAAAAGTGCTTAAAACACCTTACTATGACCTTATTTTAAAGATGAATGTCTAATAATACTGCTAAAACTATTCTTTTTATTTTATATATATATTTTTTATTATTATTATTATTTGATATATATATATATTGAATGGTGGAGCGGGCCGAAGCAGTGGCGCAGTAGGTAGTGCAAGAAGGTCGCTGGTTCGAGCCTCGGCTCAGTTGGCGTTTCTGTGTGGAGTTTGCATGTTCTCCCTCCGGTTTCCCCCACAGTCCAAACACATGCGGTACAGGTGATATAGGTAGGCTAAATTGTCCATAGTGTATGAGAGTGTGTGTGGATGTTTCCCAGAGATGGGTTGTGGCTGGAAGGGCATCCAATGTGCAAAAACTATCTAGATAAGTTGGCGTTTCATTCCGCTGTGGCGACCCCGGATTAATAAAGGGACTAAGCCGACAAGAAAATGAATGAATGAATGAATGAATGAATGGTGGAGCTTCTGGAGGTTGTTCAGTAAGGAGTGTTTTGACTGGTGGATGAAACACTCAGTGATGGGCTAAACAGAATATCCTCTTAAATAAAAGATGTTTAGGAATCGTGTCCTGTTAGGAAGGTCTCAATAATAGCGCGCACACACACACACACACACACACACACACTCAGAGCATCTTCACATGCACATTCAGCAGCTCATAAACACATCTAACAGAACTCTTCATGCAGGAGTCATCCGAGAGCTCCATATGAACACAGCGGTGAACATTTACATGTTTATGTCAGATGCAGATGTGTGCACATTGGGGAAATATTTCTGCTGATAACTTTTGACTTGATGAATTTTAGTTGTGGATTTATGAATTGTGCTGTGCATTTATGAATGCAAATGTTATCTTTTTGAGACTGATCTGGCTCTATAGAGGAGATGTGGAGGACACTAGTGCTACACACAGGAGATGTTTGAGGAGGACACACTCTCAACCGTGGATTCAAGTGGCGTAACCACAGTACAAGCAGAATAATAACCTCCATTATTGATTAATTAAATTGATTAGTACTTACTTATTAGGTGCAGCAGAGTGACGCTCCTCCACACCGGCAGGAGGCGCAGATACACACGCGCTGCTCCCATACAGCGACACCGAGAGACGGATAGACGTCATGTGGAGTTTGAGCTCAAAACAATGATGTTTCTGACAGATAGAGCACAGACTCTGGGTTTGTAAAGCAGAGAGAATGATCGCAGCGCGCTGTCTGGCGTCTAACGCGCCGCTCAGGGTGATGTTCAGGGCGGGAGGATCGAGCTGTGTCCAGCGGAAGGTCACAACTGTGCTGAGCGGTGAAACAACCGAGAGACACACACGGAGGAGAGCAGGAGCTGCTGAGAACTACACACACACAAGAGGAGAACACAACTACAGCAACACACCAGCTGAACACCTGCACAACTACACAACAGGTGACGCGCACAGAAGAGAAGCGCACCTGAGCTCTCTCTGCCTCTATTAGACAGTCTAATGGTCGATATAGGACTAATAGCAGCAGTGTACTCACAGTTCTATATTTAAATATCATAATACACTCAAACAATTTAATCAAGTGTTGTTCTCCATTACTGTCATATTCCCATTATGAAATCAGGATATAAATACAGATATTAAGCAGCAGAATTGTTGGAAAATCACCATTTGACTGTATTGAATAACACTGTAATGCTTTCTGACTAGACATTACCATGTGTCATCATATTTATACTGATAACAATAATATGTCATCATTCTTAATGTGCTTTAAACATCACAGATTTGGCATTATCATATTTTAAACCTGTATTGGATGTTGTAAAACCGTATATATACGCATTAATCTCATATTCAATACTCCTGCATTATGAATATGAGAAGCTGAACCTGTGTGTGTGTGTGTGTGTAGAGTGTGCGCAGGTGCTGGATATGCCTCTGCTGGTGTCTGCGCTGCGGCAGGAGAACGCAACCGATATCTGCGTCATCAGAGTCGCGCCGGAGCTCAAATACACCGATTACATGATCATCGTGAGCGGAGCGTCGCCTCGACACCTCAGCGCAATGGCAGCGTTTCTGATCAAAGTGGTACAGAAGAGAATCCGCATTCACACTCACTCCAGATCACTTCTTATACACCACAATGTAACGGGCTAAACTGTATTAACAAACACTCCAGTTCACTTCTGAATCACAACAACAAGAGGCGAAACAGTATTCACACTCATTCCAGATTCACACACACACATACTCCAGTTCACTTCTGATTCACAACAACATAAGAGATGAACCATATTCTTATTACAGATTCTCATCAGTGTAACAGGCAAACAGACATTCACTCTGATTCACTTCAAATTGCAGGAGCCACTTTCACATTCACTCCAATTCACAAGAATATAACAGGTGAAACTGTATCCACACTCAATCCAGATTTACACACACTCCAGTTCACTTCTGATTCACATCAAGGCAACAAAGGCAAAACTGTATTCACACTCATTCCAGATTCACACCAATATAACAGGCAAAACCACATTTGCATTCACATCAAATTACAGAAGCTGCATTCACATTCACTCCAATTCACAGCAGTGTAACAGGCGAAATCGCATTCACACTTACTCTGATTACCTTCAAATCAAACAAACTGCATTCACTTTCTCTGCTTCATTTCAGATGCAAAACCACATTCACACTCGCTCTGATTCCAGAAACCACATTCACACTTACTCCAGTTCACACCAATGTAACAGACAAATGTCATTAGGATGTTGTGTGTAAACCGGACTGAGGTGTAATGGAGTGTGTGAATGATTGGTTTGATTTCACTCTTTCTGTCTGCAGTTCAAGACTCTGCGTAAGGATGAGGAGCGACATGTTCGTCTGGAGGGAAGCGACTGTGATGACTGGAAGTGCATCGACTTCGGTGTGTAGCGTTTGTGTTTCTCGTGTGTGTGTGTGAGATACGGACTGACTGTAGTGTTTATGACTGATTGACTGTGTGTGTGTCCCTCAGGCTCAGTGGTGGTTCACCTGATGCTGCAGGACTGCAGAGATCAGTTTGAGCTGGAGAAGCTGTGGACGCTGCGCTCCTGTGATGAACAGCTGAGCCGCATCCCTGCTGAAACCCTGCCTGAAGACTTCATCTACCACAACACACAACACACACCATCAGCCAGCTCAAATAAACACACTGACTGACTTCACAAACACTGTGTGTGTGTGTCAATAGTGTCCGTTTGCTGAATTACAGATGCCCATGGGAA
Organism: Danio rerio; assembly: GCF_052040795.2. Classification (NCBI taxonomy): domain Eukaryota; kingdom Metazoa; phylum Chordata; class Actinopteri; order Cypriniformes; family Danionidae; genus Danio; species Danio rerio. Next base: position 60,612,806 of record NC_141036.1, read on the forward strand.
CACTGCTCAATAATAATAATAACAAAGATAAGGGTAATAACTTAATCCTCACAACTATAACAACAGTAACCACATTATATTAACTATAACTGTAATGATGATAATAACCAATGTGAACTGCTATATTGCAGTCTGTTTCTTTAAAAGGCACCTATTATGCAAAAATCAGTATTATAAGAGGTTTAAAGACGGTGTGAGTATCTCCAGCAGCCTCTGATGATCAACATGAGCTTATTGTGTTTGTTCTAATCAGACTTGATGCAGAAACACTTTGATGACATTTACAAAGAATGTCAATCAGAGGGGGAAAGCCCTGCCCACTAGTGCCCATCATCTCTCCATCTCATTAGCATGTCCAGCAGGCCTGAGTGAGGAGCAGCCGTCTGTCCATTCGTGTGTGAGCTGCTGAAGATGATGTCAGCATAGACTCAGAGGATTATAGATGTGGAGTTCTAGATGAACAGCGACAGGAGCATCAAGCACACACACACACAAACTGCTGCCTCACAGCACAATCTCATTTGCATTTAAAGCGGCAGTCACCAAAACACCACAATTAGGATCAAAGTCTAAAAGGGTCGATGTCAGAGAGCTGGAGAACATCATCTGTGTGTGTTCTCAGCTCACACACACTAGAGACAGCGGAGACGCAGTTTACAGCATGTAAGGGCATAATAGATCCTCTTTAAATGCAGGAGTGGTGCGAGATCGTGTCCACACTGAGCTGTGTTTTTGGCCGTTTGTCTCGCAGGGATGGATTTGCTCTTCAGTGTTTGGACTTGACCCACACTGAACTGAACTGAGCTTCAGCTCTGAACACTAGAACTTCTGTGTTCAGCTGCTGACACACACTCTACAGTGTAGAAGAGCTGGAGGAACACAGAGGAGCTGAGCTGAACTGAACTGATGACATTAAAGTCATCTGAGTAAAGAACAAATGTGGGCGGGGCTTGATTTGCTTGATGGGGTGTTGATTGGATTTTCAAACAGCTGTGGTCTGTTAATAGGGCAGGGGTGTCCAAACTCAGTCCTAGGGGTCCGGTGTCCTGCATAGTTTAGCTCCAGGTTCCTTCAACACACCTGCCTGGAAGTTTGAGTATACCTAGAAAGAGCTTGATCAGCTGCTTCAGGTGTGTTTAATTGGGGTTTGAACTAAAATATGCAGGACACCGGCTCTCCAGGTTTGGGCACCAGTTATAGGGGAATTACCAACCTACGTCACACAGGTTTAGCCATGCATACCAGTTGCAAAAGAAAGACTAGTTGCAATAGCAAACATGTGGTGTTGTGCGGTAGGATGCCAAATTCGAAAGCTTGAGTTTTAGCATACACCACACTGCTTTAATGCCAACCGCAGACGTCTTTGGCTAAAAGGGAGCTGAATGGAGCTAATCTCATTAGAAATGCTGGACTCTGCAGAGCTCATGTTATATTGGGTAAGTTGACGCTCTGCTGAATCAGACACATCACTGGTTTTTGATTGCAGCAATGACAGTTCAATATGGTGAATGAAACTGCAGACACTGAATGCTCAGAATGAAATGTAGACATGTGTTCACACACCCTGCCGTACAGCTGCAGTTCACTGTCAGAGTTCTGCTTAATGATTATCCAGGCCTTGTATACAGGGCTTAATTTGTGCCAGAACACGCTGGATCCGGCACCTCATTTTACAGATCCCCCTACTCACCCGCCCTTCTCCCCGGTCCGCTGTTCGCTTTCACTTTGTTCCACGACCCCCCAACCCTCTTCACTTTCGTTCGTGATAATCAACCCCCGCCCCGGCTCTTAACTTACATTTGTGACACCCCTCCGCTATCCAACGTCCTGCTACCGACCGCCCCCCTGACTTTTGACTTGTGTGTGCGACCCCCCTACATCCCCGGCTAGCATGCGGGATCAGTTACCCTGATCTGTTCCGGGACCTTGTTTTTAGCTCTACATAGTGTTGAATCTGGTCATCACGGGACATGAACGCTGCTCACTTTAATGTTGATTTAGCTGAATAACTGTGCTTATCACTGGGTGAAGAGCTGTTATAATAAATAATAGATATATGTCATCAATATAACTCATCTCTAATACAACAACACTCTGTACCACATCGGATGTCATTCCCTCGCTGTAAATGCTAGTGCTCCTGGTTTTTTCTGCAACCTCGCTGCGCATACCAGTAATTCATCTATAGGTGGATCTCCACTGATGTGAAAGACATGTTGGCTCCGCCCTCCTGCTCAAAGACACCAATCAGAAATGTGGTTGAAGAGGGAGGGGCAAAGATGATGCAGTGATGGATCATCATGTAGTCTGCCGCTCGTCTGCTGTGTCTCCCTCTACAGGCGCGCTGCAGCACTGCAGGTCATGGTCAGGTGGGTGGGCATCAGCTGAGTGAGGGGTGTGTTCTGTGATCAGCATCCTGCTGCTGTCTGCTGGAGCTCAGTGACTGCTGCGGTGTGAGACTTGTGTTGGTCACTGCGACTCTAAAATAAACTTCTGTAAGGAGACTTTAGGCTTCCCCCTGCTTTTCTCTTGTTTCGCATAACATTTCAAAGAAGGAGGCAGACTGAAGATGTAAAGGTGTGTGTGTGTGTGTGTTTATTAGTCACAGAGGAAGAGGAAACATCACAAAGCAAAGCAGAACCCGAGCGTTTAAAAGAGGATGAGCTGCGGTCAGTCCCTCCTCATCCTCATCACATGATCCTCTCTGAGGCCGATGGTCACGCTGCTGCTGTCAGTCAGTCTGTGTGTGTCAGTCTGTGTGTGTGTGTGTGTGTGTGTGTGTGTTTACGGCGCCATCCAGAAGGGCATGTTCTGCTGCGTCGGCTGCGGTGCAGTCTGTGTTTTGGGCCGGTGTGGGGGGGACGGCGGGCAGCGGTACGGGTTCCAGCCTGCGCCCGGATTACCTGCTGCAGTGACGGCGGCTCTGGACGGCCCATGATCCTCTTCTTCATCTGAGGAGTCTCCAGCGTACGCCACCAGCCCCGTCCGCATGCGCTTCACCTGCGGCTCTGATGGAGAAAACACAAACACAACAGCACCAAACACACCCGCAAACACCAGCGCAGCCGTCCAATCACAGGCCGAGCAGGAGGAGGAGGCCCCGCCCATCCGGCATCCCCCCACAGGGACATGAAAGAGAGATAAAAACACAGAGAGAGAGAGAGAGAACACAGAACACAAGAGAGAGGTGTGTTAGAGCTGCGGTCACACACACACACGCAGACGCGCAGGGGAGAGCCTCCACAGCTAATCTACGAGCTGAAGCGCGCACACACTCGCTCTCACACACACACACACACACACACACACTCACGCACGCACGCTTCAGCTGTACCTTTAATCTAGAGAAACAGTCCACCGCTGCTGCAGCCGCTATCTGCATGCAGAAAGCATCAGCCTGATGGAGGAGTGTGTGTGTGTGTGTGTGTGAGAGAGAGTGAGTGTGTGTGTGTGTGTGTGTGAGTGAGTGAGTGTATGTGAAAGACAGCGAGAGAGAGAGTGTGTGTGTGTGTGTGTGTGTGTGTGTGTGTGTGTGTGTGTGTGTGTGTGTGTGAGAAAGAGGGAATATGTGCATGTGTGAATATGTATGTGTGTGTGTGTGTGTGTGTGTGTGTGTGTGTGTGTGTGTGTGTGTGTGAGAAAGAGGGAATATGTGCATGTGTGAGAGAGTGTGTGTGAATATGTATGTATGTATGTGTGTGTGTGTGTGTGTGTGTGTGTGTGTGTGTGTGTGTGTGGCAGGGCTTACCCAGAAGGCTCGGCGCTGATGGACTCTCGTCTGCTTTCAAAGGTCTCAGAGGCTTGAGCAGCGCTGGAGCACACGGAGGCGGCATGAGCTGTCTGCTGCTGCACACACACACACACACACACACACACACACACACACACACACACACACACACAGACACACAGAGAAACACACATGCACACACAATAAACAAACACACACATACAAAGAGAAAAACACACACACATAATCAGTCAGGATGATCAGCTGATGGTCTTCTGAGCTGATGTGATGTTCATCAGCGCGCGCACACACACACACAGCTTTATATATTCACTACACATACTGTCTTATACTGTTCCATGTGTAAAATGCAGCATCTCAATGTGTGTGTGTGTGTGTGTGTGTGTGTGTGTGTGTGTGTGTGTGTGTGTGTGCATGTTTCACCTGTCTCTCTCTCTCACGGGCACTGAGGAAGCAGCAGATGGGGGTCCGGACGTCTCTGAGCTGCCCACAGGCATGCCTGCACCTAAATTAGTCATATGAATGGGTCCATGCTATGAGCAGAAAAACACAACAGCATTAACACACACCCTCATTTACAGCCACACACACACACACACACGCACGCACGCACGTGACCCATCTCACTCACACTGCATACATACATACACACACACACACACACACACACACACACACACACCCTCTCATATGTACACAAATGTACACACACACACATACATACACACACACACACACACACACACACACACACACACACACACACACACACACACACACACACACACACACACACACACACACTCAAATGCTTATGCAAGAGGTAAAACATGAGCTACATGGACTATTTAGTCAAACAGTTCCCATCATGCACCACTGGAAAACACACACACACACACACACACACACACACTTTATTTTAACATCTTGAAGTGGAATATACATATAACCACATAAACTGATGTACTAAGATGATGCTGTCTATGTAGGCGGCTCACTAGGGCTTAAATAAACACCGCAGAGGTGTGGAGCGGTGGTGAGGTCAGGGGTCAGTCGTGCCGGCGGTTCATCCTGTGACCTGCAGGAATCTGTGGAACAGGATTGGTCAGTGCTGATCTGCAGGCGTCCACAGCTCACCTGGTATCCCAGAAGGCCACGGTCCATCTCGTCCACCTCCTCAGTGAAGCGCCGCTTCTGTGGCGGGTTGGGCGGAGCCGTGAGTTTGGGCGGAACTGGAGCAGTGGGCGGGAACGCAGCAGGAAGTAGAGTCTGGACACAGAGACCAGCATTTAAACAAACACACGGACACAGATGCTGACAGTCACTCACTGACACACAGACAGAGACAAACAGTCCGACATGGAGACAGACGGACACAGACAATCGGACACAGACACTGTTGGATACAGTCGGACACAGACAGTAGCTGCGTTTCCACTATCGCGCCTAAAGCGAGCGAGCCAGGGCGAGCCAAGGCCAGTTGCGTTTCCACTGTCACTTCCGGGGCCTAATCGGGCCAAAGCGGGGCTTTCTTGGGGCCAGCGGCCGGCCTTTTTCGGCCCGCTGAATACCTTGGGCCAAAGAGGGCCAGCCGGGGCTTCGGGGCGGAGTGAAAGGAGAGGCGGGCACAGTTTTCCGATCGCACATGAGTACATGCGCCAAACACATAAACAAACAAATAAATAAGAGAAAGAAAACATCTGGAACAAATTATAGGCTGGGGTCTTTTTTGCATATGATCGCCCTTATGTTCCTCTTTTAAATGTAAGGTTGTTGCATAAAATGATAGTTTTAATAAGTCACTTATCTTTGCTGTGTCTCTTTGATGTTTCAATAACGCATACTAATCTTTACACCATATTAAAGACACAGCAGACAGTAAAGGATTTCAAGGATTTTTGTCAAGTTTAATAAGTGTGTTTTTGCGCGTTTAGATGCCTGTGCGTGTGTGAGACCGAGGAAAAGAGCGCTCCATTCATAGCTCTGTTGATGCTGCGAGCGGCTTTTTTCTTTTATTTTTATTGTTTTAATTTATTTTGGAGATAATACACTATATGAATACAACAGTAGGACATTAAACTTTACAAATTTCATGTCCACTTTTGTAGGCTCAAAACAATAGTGTCATATCTAGATAAAACAGCCTAAGCTATATTTAAATAATTTAAAGAATTACAAATATCAGATAGGCCTATAATAAAATCACATTAAATAAATAAACCAATATAAAACTAACAAAAGCTATAGCTATAACAATTAGGTACTATATCAAACTGTTTCAAAATTATATTAAACTTTCATTTTTCAAAAGCCTCTTTGAAAAAAAGATTTTCTAAAAAATAAATAAATAAATAAACACTGGAAAATGTTTTAAATATTATTTATAAAGTATTTGGATACGATGATATTAATCAAATCATGCAAACAGAGCATTTTCGGGGTGAGTGAACGCAGAAACTAGGCGACCTTTTTTTCTGTCTGCAGCCGCGCAGCACTTTTTTGACAGGGAAAACTGCAAGTTCAAAATGTGTTCTGTGTCCTCAAACAAGTGTGTATGTTTTTATATAACGTGGTCAAATTAAAAAAGGAAATTTAAAATACATAAAGAGCTTTATTAGTGCATTGCTGCTGAGCGCAACGAAATAGGCTATATTTTATTACGTGCTGCTCTTATGTGCTGAAACACTGAACACTTTCCTTTACTTAAGATATAATAAGCAACATCTTTAAATAAAGGGAATCACCTATTAAGTGTCATAAAGCCTACAGGGGGAAAATAATCATGTTTCAGTTCTCTCCGGAGCATTCGGGATGAATGTTGGACAGATTCTGTCTAGAGGATGTTATAAAATACATTTTATATCGAGTTATTAACGGAGAATTTTATATATGTGGTGTTATATTATGGATGTGTGCGCTCCCTGCGCTGGGTCCCTCCGTTGGTGGCAAGACCACTGGATTTCGATGCCAGTCGGTCGGCGAGTAAATGAATATGATGAATGGAAACACACAGGCATGTGCGTATAGACATGCGTTGTACTGCTGTACAGGAACCTGTCATTTGTTTGTTTTGGTTGTCCTATTTTAATAGTTTCGTGATGATGTGATGGTGTGCTTTATCTGCATGATTCTCGCTGAAGTGGGCGGTTTGAGTGACGTTCGATTCGGGGGATGTTCTGGGGGCGGGGTTTGCGTGACGCGCTGCGAGCTACTAGCCCCACAGTGGAAACGTGACATGATTTCAGCCTCACTGCTCAACCTCCCGGGCGATTGGCCCGGCCTGGCCCGATATAAGCCCTGGCTCGCACTGACCTGATAGTGGAAATGCGGCTATTCAGACACACACTGTTGGCCATGAAGACAGACAGACACAGTCAGACATGGAGACAGACGGACACAGACAGTCGGACACGGACAATCAGACAAAGACACCATTGGACAGTCAGACATGAAGACAGATGGACACAAACAGTCAGACACAGACACTGTTGGACACAGTCAGATTCGGACAGTCATACACACACACAGTTAGACATGAAGACAGATGGACACAGTCAGAGAAACACAGTTGGACATTGAGAGAGATGGACACAGACAATCAGACACAGTCGGACAGAGACAGACACACACACAGTTGGGCATGAAGACAGACAGACACAGTCAGACATGGAGACAAACGGACACAGTCAAAACACATTTGGACATGGAGACAGATGGACAGACAATCAGACATGGAGACAGATGACAGTCAGACACAGACAGTGAGACGCTGTCACAGTCAGACACAGATGCTGACAGACAAACACAGTCAGACATGGATGGACAGTCTCTCACACACACGCACGCACGCACGCACGCACACACACACACGCGCACCCATATGGACACAGACACTCAGGGGCACAGACAAACAGACACACACAGACGATCAGAGACGATCTCTAGATGAGATGAAAGTGCACGTGAGTGTGTTACCTGTGTGGGGACGTGTGCAGGCACCGGTGTGATGGGATACTGTGCGTTTGGAGGGGGAACAGGGGCCGGGGCCACAGGAGCCACAGGATACTGAGGAGCGATGGGTGGCGGCGGCGGCGGGACGGGCGCGGGATAGGACGGCTGGAAACCTGCAGGAGAGTAATACGGGGGCTGCGGCGGGAGTCCGTTAACAACAGGAGGATGAATGAATCCTGAACACACACACACACACACACACACACACAAGGCATCAGTTCTGCATTACATGAACTATACAACACTGAATATATTCATCTGTGTGTGTATGTGTGTGTGTGTGTGTGTGTGTGTGTGTTTTACCCTGAGTCGGCATCATGCTGCTCATCTGATTCAGGTAACGGGAATACTCTGCATGGACCTAACAAACACACACACACACACACACACACACACACACACACACACACACACACACACACCACATATTTATTATAAATAAAGATAATATTATATAAGCAATAGTGACGTCACAGACAGACAGACAGACAGACAGACAGAGTGATGGCGGCTCTTACGGTCTGCAGGAGGTTTTCACACAGGGTCTTTGCAGAAGCCAGTCCTTCAGGTTTGGGGTGGCTGGAGGAACAGACACACTCATCAACACTGCTGTTCTCCACAGCACTCCTCTGAGGGACCGATCACCTGTGTGTGTGTGTGTGTGTGTGTTTCTGTTCGTATGTCTATGTCGGTGTCTGATCTACACACACTGACCTGATGTAGATGTACATGGGCTCGAAGGCCTCCCTCCCGGACGCGGGCTCCAGGCAGCCAGAGCCTTTCCCCCGCAGGAAGACTTTGGCCCCGGTCTCAGCCTGGATGTGCTGCAGGAACGAGCAGCTCGGGCCCTCCACACGCTCCTTTACATTGAAGCCCTGCAGCGCCTGGTCCAGACCCACAAACACCTTATCCTGGACATAGTGCATCTGACACACACACACACACACACACACACACACACACACACACACACACACACACACACACACACACACACACACACACACACACACCAATACTCATTGTTCAAGGTAATCCAGGAAATGCTTCTTAAGATTATTTAAGTGTGTGTGTGTGTGTGTGTGTACTCACTCCTCCTGGATAGTGTGGTTTGTGTGGAGCAGAGGGGATTGTGGGTACTGAGGGTCCGCTCTGCTGGTAAACGGTGACCGTGGCTCCGCTGTAGGTGGAGTTTGTGGCCGCTTTCACCACACCGTTAGTGATGATCTCCTTAATGCGGTTAACAGCCTCTACACACACACACACACACACACACACACACACACACACAGAGAGCAGTGTTAAACACACACAGGTTATGGTCAGACTGAATGAGTGTGTGTGTGGTCACACTTACTGTCCACCAGGTCTCTGGTCTGTCCCTGGACATGCAGATACAGCGGGCGGTCACTGCACACACAGAGAGAGCAGCACATTACACACACACACACACTGAGCGACAGGATGTAAAGAAGAGTGTGATGAAGATGAAGAGCAGCTGATGAAGAGCGTCAGACCTGGGCAGAGCTTTACTCTTCTCCTCCACTGTCATGAAGCGCCCTCTGGTGGACACAGCAGCACCGCTCACTCTGCTGATCTGCACACACACACACACACACATCAGTGCAAGAACACACACATACAACAGTTCATGAAACACACACGTGGCCGGTGCTCTGACCTCATCTTGAGTCTGTCCGCGGGTCAGCAGGTTTCGACAGGTGAGCGGGACGTCATTGATCTCCACCTCCGCCACCACCAGATCATCCTTCAGCTTATTACCACCAGCACCTGCAGCCTACACACACACACACACACACACACGTTCTGTCTTATTAATAAGGCACATTGCAATCCTCTCAGCCACCAGTATGAGTTTCTTCATGTTGTGAAACACATCCACGCACACACGCACACACACACCTTGTCGACGGGCGCTGCGCTGCTGATCTGCGAGGGCTTGAGTTTGCCTTTGGCCACCAGCATGGCGTTGATCTTGGCGGCGACGGCAGCGGCAGCATCCAGAGCTCCAGTGGGGGCGGAGCCTGCATCAGCATCCGGACCTGCCTGATCCCACTTACTGCGCCGACTGCTGCTGACACACACACACACACACACACACACACACACACACACACACAGACACACACACACACACACACACACACACACTGTGTTACAGTACTATAAGCAGTTTACAGTGTCTTACAGTGGTCTAAGTGTTCTTTCCTTCAGCTTAGTCACTTAGTTTTCAGGGGTCACCACAGTGGAATGAACTTCCATCTATTCCAGCATGTTTTACACAGCTGATGCAATCTTAGCTGCAACCCAGTACTGGGGAAACACCCATACACACTCATTCACACACAATAGACAGTGTAGTTGATCAGTTCCCCTATAGCGCATGTGTTTGGACTGTGGGGGAAACCGGAGCACCCGGAGGAAACCCACACCAACACGGGAAGAACATGCAAACTCCACACAGAAACACCAACTGACCCAGCCGAGGCTCAAACCAGCAACCTAAGTGCTCTGAGGTGATAGGTTACAATACACCTGTTTTTAAATAAATTCATACAAGAATGTGTATACATTTATTTATTTATTTATTGCCACATCAGCGAGTTATGGCTATTTCATGGCTAAATAGATATACATAAAAATACTACATGATAAAATCAAAGTCGTAATACAATATAAAGTTACTTAAGACAAATATATAAAATAGAAATGAATTAAATTCACACAAAAATATATTTAGAGTTTAATATGATTTGTCAGTTCAATGTTTGATCATTTAATATTCTTCCTGCTGGTGGAATCTGTATATAAAGTAAATAATAACAGTGATAATGCACAACCCTGGGGAGCTCCAGCTGAAGAACACATCTGAAATAACACCTGTCATTTTAACCTGTTGGATTCTACCGCTAAGATAACCGGTCACAAGGGCACTTTGTAGCCTATTCAAATTATTTTGCAGGAGTAGCAGCTAATATGCTAGGAGAAATGCCATTAAAAGCAGATGAGAGATCCAGAAAGATGATGTTTGCATGAGTTTTCAGGGTGTCCAGATGAATGCAACACACCGCATCAACAGATGTTGTGTTTTAGATTCTTCTTCTACTTCTTAAGGTTGCAGTATGTAAGCTTTTGACTTTAAAACAGCATCATGTGTGTGCAGATATATCAGATCATGCAGTGAACACGCTTGTTTATCTGAGAAACAATGCTGGAGTCAGATATTCTGCTGTGAACATGTGTTTTCCGTGCCGGAACGCTGTCGTGTTTATGGTTGATTAAACAGCCCAATGCCAGTTCAGCCAATTATATTGCAGCACTCCGGGTTACCTTGATGGAAAACCACAGATTACATTCATTCAGTCAGGAAGACTCTAAAAGCATGCATCTGTGACTGATATGAGGCTGCTGGACAGTGACAGACTCTGAAATGAGACGCAGATTTAGAGTTCCACATGAGGTTAATAATGAGCTAATATTATAGATATTGTATAGAGTGTGAACATTAGGCGAGCAGATCACACTGTACCTCTGTGTCCTAACAGCACTCTACATGATGAGATGCGCAGTGATGAGCAGTTCAGCGGTTTACAGCAGAGGAAACAGGACAGACATGTAAACACAGACATTCAGCAGCACAGAATAGAGCCCTCACTGCACTCCAGCACAACACTGAGCTTTATACTCTGATGAACACACATTACAGCTCTTCAACATGAGTAATGTGGATGCTGGATCACTGATATGTGCTGGTTTGCAGTTCTGAGGTTCAGTTTCAGACGCTTTATTGTATTCTGCAGATCTGAGCTGAACTCTCTGCTGCTGCTGGCGTCAGTAATGTGCTGATACATGTCCTGTCAGACTCACTTTAAGCCTAGTTCACACTAAAGGATTTTAAGCCTGATTTGAGCCCGATTTGAAGTTAACGAGCTCGCCGACAGATCGGGCTGTGATCGGGAAGAAATCTGCGGGTGCTCGGCGCTCGCTGCTCTTTATGTGTGAACTACTGAACAACGCATCAACGAGGCTCGCTGACGCGTCGCCGACACCTCGCAGACGGAAATCCAACATTCAGCATGCTGAATATTCCAGAGCAGTCGGCCGACTCAACCCCACGTGTGGTCAGATGTAATGACGAGCTGCAGCCAATGAGAGAGCAGATCAGCATGAGCTGAATGGCTGTGTGTTCAGGAGCTCAGCAGAAACATCTGTGATTGGTCAGAATGGGCATCGGTGCACTCGCTTCATTCTGCGTTAACACAGACATGAGAGTAGACTATATTAACAGTAGAACTAGAATTCTGTAACTATTAGAATTACCATACTGCTCATCCTGACTGTTCTCATATAAACGCCATACTGTCACAACATATTTACATTCAAAGCTATTACTGAGATATTAAAATTAAGCTTTGAATGTCTGGCATCATATTTAATGACACCATTACCCTAAAAATATCATCTTTTTTTGGTAATACAGCCTATAAATATGTAGGTAAGATACTAGAACACGCAAAGGTCTTGGCTTTCATTTTCACTTACAAACAGGAGCTATTCGGCACAGAATCTGCTGTTTTGAAAGATATCTGAAGTAAATTGATGTTTTTGCCATCAGAAGGTTTTGTTTATGTTAGCAGGAAGTTGCCAGGCAAGAAAATGCACACATATTTAAAGTCACAGTGAAAAGTATCAGACATGCATGCAGTCATGTTGACCAATACGGTAATTTAAGGCAGAAATGCTCAGTTTTTTACTGTTTTGTAATAAAAAATGACAATGTCAGGAAGAAATACACTGATAGTTAGAAAGCGGCAGGGTGTTATTTGTTAGTTTTATTTCAAAGAGTTATACAATTACAAAAATTAAACTCTCTGTGTATCTCTCCACTAGAACCTGCAGATGAGTGATTAATGCGCTGATAAATCAGCTGATTTGACGATGTTTTTAAATGCTTTCTCCAAAGCTTGAAACGCTGTCAGTGATGTCATCAGCACAGAAGCAGCCAATAGTGTTCAGCTTTTTCTGCTGACTTCTCCTTCAAATTTTCATTGGCTGTGGTTTGGTAGCTTGAATGAGCTGATGGGGAATGAGATGTTGTCAGATCATGTAGTGTGTGACCCCCCTCTTGTGGATCATTCACAGAGTGTTGCGTAGTGTGAACACCACAGAGATTAAAAGACACAAAGTCAAGTCATGTAGTGTGAACAGCACAGCGATCTGCTGATGTTTAAAATCCTGTAGTGTGAACTAGGCTTTACTGGCATTGAACACTGAGTAAAGCACATGAGCTGTAGCTGAGCTGAGCATGGTCAGTGTTCTGCTGTGAGGAACAGACGCGGTTTCTTATATATATAAATTCGAGCTGTTGGTTAGGACGGATACTCCTTTAATGTGGAGAATATTCCTTCTGTTGAGTGCTGCTGCTGTTATTTAGAACACAGGTAAATCAGACAAGTCAGATCACCTGGAAACACTGGAATATCATCACAGCCTCTGACCTCAAAGCGACAGTAACAGGAGTGGAGCTGATCTGATCTGCATCTCCAGCCCCTCATACACAGGCAGCTTTGGAGGAGCTTCACATCAGGGGAGACCAAACTCTGTCCTGGAGGGCCGGTGTCCTGCAGAGTTTAGCTCCAACTTCCTGCCTGGAGGATTCTAGTATACCTGGAAGAGCTCGATCAGCTGTCCGGTGTGTTTAACCGGGGCTGGAACAACAATATAGAGGACAGCGGCCCTCCAGCACTGAGTTTGGGCTCCCCTGCTCTACATATTTGTCATGTGCACATTAGTTCTGCAGGGTGTGCGCGTGCGTGTGCGCGCGTGCTCATCTCTCTGTTCCCGCTGTATTCTCTGAGCTGCAGGACTGACCTCTGATCAGGTTTATAAATGCTTCACGAGCTTCTGCTTCTGTTCTGTGTGTTGTTATGCAACAGCCGCCATTAAGTGACACACACACACACACACACACACACGTACTCTCATACTCTCACACACTCTCAGTCACTCACCCGCCGCTGTGCGGAACACCGAATGACATCTGATGTCTTCAGTTTAATCTTCTGCTCTTGATTAATCGAGTGGAAACGCTCCGTTTCTGACGCTCCAGCAAAAACAGCCGACGGAAACGCATAAGTTAAGCCCGTCACTTCCGCTACCCTCGCGCACGCGCAGCATTCATGCGCTGCACGCCCACCGCGCGCTTCTTGTTTCTTCAAGAGCAAGCTTCTGTATTTATGAACAAAACTCAAAAAATATATGATTAAAATAATAAACATTTATTTACAATAAAGCAAACCCGTACAGACTGATCACGGTGAACTTTATAATCAAGTTAGTATCGCGTTCATTCTGCCCATTGATCCTCGGTTATACAGCAGCAGCATCACCCTGACCACCGATATAAAACTGCTCTAGCTAATACTCTTTATCAGAATATTGCTTGATTTGGTTTCATATTTTTCACTCTTATGCTACTTTATCTGCTATTATTAGTTTAGTTGTCCACAAAAATATTCATAATAGGCCTAAATGTAAAATATAACTCAAGTATCGAAAATCACGTGTCAATAAATTCATATTTAATCTGAGCTGTGACTCTATTGGTGTTGTTCCGCTCTCCTCCGGCAGGTGGCGCTGCAGTCACGCGGATCCGGTCTTTTCAGTGGGTAATCAGTTTCCAGCCTCCACCCGGCAAAGATCCTAAAAATGTAGATAATCTGCGACCCATTACATTTTAAATAATAATTATAAACTATCAGCACAGGATTTTTCTAATTGTTTGAAGGATGGTTTATCACAGATTATTAGCAATACACAGTCAGGCTTTATGAGGGGTCGTTCGATTCATAATAACCCATAAGGACCCATAATAACCCATAAGGACCCATGTCCCTGCTGAAAAATCCTAGGCTGGTTTACGCTGGTCGACCAGGCTGGTTTTAGAGAAGTTCTGGCCAATTCCAGGCTGGTTTCCAGCCCTTTCCAGCCTGGTTTTAGCTGGACAGACTGGGAGCTCTGCCGAAACCAGCTATTTCCAACTTAAAGCAGGCTGGAAATGGCTAAAACCCCTTTAAAACCAGCCTGGTTGACCAGCTAAAACCAGCCAGCCAGCCATCCTAGGCTGTTTTAAGCTGGATTTTTCAGCAGGGAAATGGTTCTATCTGACATTTTTGTCAAAATTGAGTTATTGAAATATTCTTATTAAATCAAACTTGTTGTTCACATTTTAAAACTTAAAAAAAAAGTTACACACATACTGTTTGCTATATGAATTGCAAAAAGTTTGAAGCTCAACATCTCAAAATCCTTCAGAATGCAGAGAGAACCTTATAACTCCAAGGTGGCGATATGTTTGAGAATTAACAATAATAATAGCCTGCTCATATTAACCTTTAATTTACATCTTAAGAATCGTGAGAAAGAATTGTGATCTTGATTTTAACCAAAAAATACAGTGATTCACATTTTAGCCAGAACCGTGCAGCCCTACTCTGAAATACAATATCTGAACAGTGGATTTAGGTGGAGTAACCACAGTACAGCTGAAGTCAGAATTATTCGCCCCCTTTGAATTTTCTTTTCTTTTTTAAATATTTCCCGAATGATGTTTAACAGAGCAAGCAAATGTTCACAGTGTGTCTGATATCTCTAATAACTGATTTATTTTCTCTTTGTCATGATGACAGTAAATAATATTAGACTAGATATTCTTCAAGACACTTCTATACAGCTTAAAGTGACATGTAAAGGCTTCACTAGGGTAATTAGGGTAAAGTTAGGGTAATTAGGCAAGTTATTGTATAACGATGGTTTGTTCTGGAGACTAAACAAATATAGCTTAAAGGGGCGAATAATATTGACCTTAAAATGGTGTTTAAACAATTAAAAACTGCTTTCATTCAAGCCGAAATAAAACAAATCAGACTTTCTCCAGAAGAACAAACATTATCAGACACACTGTGAACATTTCCTCAATCTGTTCAACATAAATTTGAGAAATATTTAAAAAAGAAAAGAAAATTCAAAGGGGGTGAATAATTCTGACTTCAACTGTACATGCATAAATACATACAAATGTTAAAAAAAAAATTTTAAACTTTCGAATATTAAACATTATGATGACCATGAAACACAACATAACAGGCTTGTGAAAAGGGTCCATTAGAGAATAAAGCCCGGCTGAGGTGAAACCTAATATTAACGTATAATTGGATTGTTCTTCATCAGTTACTCTTAACACAACAGAGGAAAACACAGGCTCTTTGTACATAAATCTGTTTATTTTCTCTTCATTTGTACACCATGAGAAATAAAGATTTAGACTCTGAACAGAAACAGATCCCTGATTACCGTCACCGCTTCCATAGAAAAGAAACTTACGCAGAACAGACGTGAAGTACCGTTACTAAACCACAGGCCGCTCGCATCTCCAAAGCACAAATATATACAATAAATTAATATTCAATACACGTTTGCATAACCACTTAGTGCATGGCTCAAGATTTCCTGAGAATAGTTGCGCGCAAAAGTCAAATAAATCAAATAATCTAAGGCAGCTTGACCTTTCACATGAACAAAAATCCGATTTCTGCAAAGAACTCAATCAGAAGAAGAGCGCGGGTCATTAATAAAGGGCGAAACGAGGATTCACAATCAGGAGCAGTACTTCACAACACACAGACAGATCCCATTTTAGTGCAAATAAACCTCTTTGGGTAGTTTCCCCACTGTCAGCAGTAACGCACACACAATTCCCCAGAATGCACCCCGACATCAGGCCACGGCTGCGGTAATATTGCTTCAATATTCAAGAGGAGAAAGAGCCACGAGCTCCTGCAGCGAAACAAGGCGGCTAAAGCTATAGTTCTGAGGTTATTCGAGACTCTTTATGATTCACATAATCAAATATATATATGTGTGTGTGTGTATACATCATATTCCAAAATATCTCAGATATGCATTTGCTTCAAAAAAGGCAAGACTCCTCCTCGCTTCCTGCTGGTCTGCGGAGGGACTGAACTTTTATTGTGCAAAACTTGCAATCAAAGGATGCCTGAATCTCAGTCTCTACTACACCTGAGCGTTTACACACACACACACACACACACACACACACACACACACACACACACACACACACACACACACACACACACACACTCGCAAAACTGAGATCAGACGTGCACCTCGTCTACCTGCAACCATTACAATTAAAAGGCAAAACCGACCCGAGACCAGGCTCCAGGAGCAGAGCAGATGCGGAAGAACCCAAGCGCCACAACCAGGACAGTCACAATAAATATCAAACCAAAATAAATAAATAGAATAGTTTACAAAAGACCTGCGCTTTCAAAATCCAGCCCGAACAGAAGAGACGTAAACCAAAATCATCTGAGATCCACAAGCTCAAAGCTGCGGGAGAACGGAGACCTGGTCCAGCTGAAGACGCTTGGAAGGCTACAGATAGATGTGGAACATTCACGTACTGAAGTGAAGTGTCAGCTAGCCTCTACTCTTTGGTATGAAAGGAACTCCTGTCATTAAAACAAGTCATTCCCTTTGGAAAAGGCTAAATTGAAGAGCAGCTAACGTAAATTCTTCAGTAGATTCCCTTCATCACGACACCCTGAGTGCAGCTGCACCGCCTCGCCTGTAGGTGGCGACACCGCCATAGAAAACAAGGCCACGCCCCCTCCCCGCCCACTCTTCTGCATACTCAACTCATTCATTAGTCTGTTTTTAAAACAGGTTTGTTCAATCACTCAAATGTTTGCATAGCGTCAACATCCTCGACACTCCGACATAAACAAAAGATGAATCTCCAAACGCAGGACTCATACACAACCACAGAAACACAAACAAACAGAACAGAGACCCTTCAGGAGCCCACCAGCACCAGGAGCAGAGAGAGACGCCACTGCGGGACTGATATATGGAAGCTACACACACACACACACACACACACACACACACTCAGGGGTGGGATCACTCCTCCTCTTGCTCCTCCTCTTCCTCCTCCTCCTCCTCCTCCTCCTCCTTGTATGTGTTGCGTGTGATGGTGCTGCCGCCGTGTGGAGATGATCCTCCATCTTTTCCCATGGGTCCCGCCACCGCCACTGCCCGCCACAGCAGCTCCGGGTAGGGGATGCGCAGGGGGAGCCCCGGCCCCTCCAGGAGCCCTGCCATGTGCTCTGCATGCTGCTGGTGGAGGCTGAAGGACTCCGGGGGCGGGGAGTCGCTGCTGGGGGCAGGGCCAGGAGTGCGACGGGGTCGGCGGGGGCGGAGCTCTAGGCAGCTGTGGCCCTTGCGGTGGCGCTGCAGGTGGTCCTCGCGGGCGAAGGCTTTGTGGCACAGCGGGCACTCGAAGGGCCGGTCGCCGCTGTGCAGGGACAGGTGGTTCTTCAGGTCGTAGGAGTGCAGGAAGCGCGCCGGGCAGCTGGGGCAGGGGTACGGCCGCTCGCCAGTGTGCTTGCGCATGTGGATCTTCAGCTTGTCGTTCCTGAAAACAGATGTGAGGTGAACATGTGAACACAACAGACAGAGGACAGACGAGATTCAGCTTGATGCTCTTGAGCTCCACTCACTGGCAGAGCTGT
The DNA here is from genome assembly GCF_052040795.2 of Danio rerio. Taxonomy (NCBI): domain Eukaryota; kingdom Metazoa; phylum Chordata; class Actinopteri; order Cypriniformes; family Danionidae; genus Danio; species Danio rerio. Next base: position 60,631,187 of record NC_141036.1, read on the forward strand.
GAGAAAAACACAACGCTATTGGCTGACTTTTTGAAAAGGGGTGGGGCTACTCTATGTCCCGCCCCTCTCTTCATGTTCCAGTTGAGATTACGATGGAATGACAAATGCACGACACCTTTGCTTCAGTGTGTTTTATTGTTTAGTTACTAAACTCCCTTAACTCACTGCCATGATCATGCATGTGCAGCTGTTACCGTGTGAAGCGCACTCCGCAGGCGGTGCACTGGAACGGTTTCTCGCCGGTGTGTGTCCGCATGTGCCGCGGCAGCTTCCCGGCTCCGTGGATGATCTTCTGGCAGACGGGGCACTGCTGCGGCGTCTGGGACTTCCTCTTCCTGCCACTCACAGCTGTGACTCCGCCTCCCCCTCCGTCCGCCAGCTGTGATTGGCTGTGGTGGGGAGTGGCCCGCCCCTGCAGGTAGGGATGGGGTATATATTATAATTTGCAATATAATGGTAAAAACTAACCCCACTGAAACAAAAATGCTTAACGATAAAACCTATTATTGGTCATTACATGTGAAATAGTTTACACACTGCAGACACTCAGGCTAACTTCATATATATCTATATAAAATGAGATGCCGGATCAGATTTCAGAGGTTCTGGATCCAGTGTGTTCCAGCACAATGTAAGCACGCCATTGTTTTTCTTGTGAAATTCCCAATAAGTTTGATGTGTCACATGACCCTCTTCCTATTGAAAAAACAAAAGTTGGATCCAAGATGGCCGACTTCAAAATGGCCCCTATGGTCACCACCCATCTTGAAAAGTTTGCCCCCTCACATATACTAATGTGCCACAAACAGAACAATAATATCACCAACCATTCCCATTTCATTAAGGTATATCCATATAAATGGGCCACCCTGTATATAGTATTTTCTGTGGTATTTTCCGTGTGACATTATACAGCATCCACCACCTCAATGTCAGACGAATACATGTTAGTTCAGTAGTAAACTCGTCCCTCTTCATGATAGAAGGATCATGTCCTGCATATGTGCTTATTTTTGATTAAATCTTCTTTGAAATGTTATTAAATCGCAAAAATACAGACTTTCCTCCATGACTCCCATTCAGTTTTTCAGGGTTCATACACACGTTTACTACTGAAACTGCAAGACTTTTCCAGAACTTTCAAGTACATTTTCATGACCTATTGTTTGATGTAATGTCTACATATGCAGGGTAAATAATAAGAGAAACAATGACGTTCAAATTTATTACAGCAAATTACAGAACACACAGCAGTCTATTTTGATTAAATTTGTATTATATATCTATGCAAAGTTGCAATAACGATGTGAGAGCAAGTTTTTGGTTAAGGACAGAAAAGAAGTAAAGACAACTAACCTATATTCAAGTTAGGACTGCACAATATATGGTTTCAGCATCGATATCGCAATGTGTGCATCCACAATAGTCACAACACTGGATATGCAATGATGGGATTATAGTTTAATAGAGTTTAATAATAATGGAGGAAAGGTTGATCATCTGCATGCATTTATAAAGAGATAGTTCACCCAAACATTACTCACCAGTCACCACAAAAAGAATATAATTGAATAACTCCAATAGTATTGAAACAAGTGAAGTGTGAGTAAATAATGAGGACATTTTAATCTGAGTGAACTGTCCCTTTAAGGCCTGTGACTGTGTGAACATTTCAATATTTCAGAGTTTAAAACATCCGACCACAAGACAAGTTTTGTAACTTTACTCATTCATTTTATTGTCGGCTTAGTCCCTTCATTCATCCGGGGTCGCCACAGTGGAATGAACCGCCAACTTATCCAGCAAGTTTTTTACGCAGCAGATGCTCTTCCAGCCGCAACCCATCTCTGGGAAACATCCACACACACATTCATACATCACGGACAATTTAGCCTACCCAATTCACCTGTACAGCATGTGTTTGGACCATGGGGTAGCACCCGGAAGAAACCCACCCGAACGCAGAGAGAACATGCAAACTCCACACAGAAACGATCGGACCAGCAACCCAGCGACCTTCTTGCTGTGAGGCGACAGCACTACCTACTGCGCCACTGCCTCGCCCTTTGTAACTTTAATAAAGATGAAATAATATATAATGAAGACTGTGCAGTTATGATTATTTATTATCTGTACCTGAATAGTGAACACCTGAACACTAGAATTCACTTTTATCTTCACTATATTTTATTGATCTATGCTTGTCATTCACATCCTAGTATACATCACAGAAATGCTAGTTATGGTAATGTCAGATTTTTCCAATATTGCGCAGCCCTAATTCAGCTATACAGATATCTGTTAAACTAATTTCCAGGACTTTTCCAAAACTTTTCCAGGCCTGGAAAATGCCATGTCAAAATCCAAAGACTTTCCCAGGTTTTCCATGACCGTATGAACCCTGGATTTACTTCCTGCCATCTGAATTTCATGCGTCACTAGAACCACGTGATTAAAAACAACCTATACCTTTACTTAGTAAAATATAAAAATGTAAATATTTGTAAATAAAAATAACATAACCGCCATTTTTTTAAACTCCGAGTGAATACTTCCGAATTATCAATTAATAATATTGTTATCAATTCTCCTAAGTGTTCATATGAAAGGTTCGGGTGTCCCAATTCTCTTTAGTTGGAGGTGTAGCGGTGAGGGCCAATTCCTAGGGGGATATTTCCAGCCCTATGAGTAGGCGAACAGGGACTGGGCCTAAACATAAGTGAATATTGTGATATGAGCATATCAGCCATCCCTACCTGCAGGCCAGACTCCTCCTCCTCTGAGGGTGTGTCTTCAGGTCTGCGTGGGATGGGCGTGGCCTCTTGCAGCCAGGTTCCACCTCCGTTCATCAGCACCCCAGCGGCGGGCGGCGGGTGTCCCTCGTAGCCGTGTATGTCCTCAGAGCGCCGGCACACGGGTCTGGCAGGGGATACGGAGCAGCGGTCCTGCTTGCGGCGGGACGGCAGTGGCTCCGCCTCCTCCACTGCATCCGTGGGGGCGTCGCCAGTCTCACCCAGGATGTCCCGACAGGCGTCGGCCACACACTGGATGCCCAGCAGCTGCGCCCCCTTCAGGACATCCCGCATGCCGGAGCTGCGGATGGTGAGCGTGGCGGTGTAGGCAAACTCCAGCAGCGCCGCCAGAGCGTCCGGCGCCACGCAGTCCAGCTGGCACACGCTGCAGCCGTCACCCGCGCCCTCGCCACCCTCGCCCTCCTCCGCCCCGAACAGCCGCCGGAAGTACAGACTGACGGCCGCCATGACGGAGCGGTGCGTGGGGTAGCGGGCACCGCGGGAGGTCAGCGTGAGGTCGCAGAGCAGGCCGCGGCGCCGCTGGGCATTCAGCCGAGACAGCAGCTCATTACTGTGCTCCGGGAAGGGGATCCCGATCAGACCGTCCTCTCCTGGAGACATCGCCACCTGCAGGCACATATGAGGACCAGTTAACACACACACACACACACACACGAGGAACTGCACAGCATTCACACACACACACACACACACATTCATTTAATCGGCTTCGTCTTAATTTCAGAGGTGGAATGTATTGCCAACTATTTCAGCATCTGTTTTACATAGTGGACGCCCTTCCAGCTGCAACCCATCACTGGGAAACCCTCATACACACTCATTCACACACACACTCATACACTACAGCCAGTGTGGTTGATCAGGTCCTCTATAGCGCATGTGTTTGGACTGTGGGGGAAACCGGAGCACCCGGAGGAAACCCACACCAACACGGGGAGAACATGCAAACTCCACAAAGAAACACACACTGACCCAGCCGGGACTCGAACCAGCGACTTTCTTGTTGTGAGGCCACAGTGTGAGAGCACTGAGCCACCGTGCCGCTCCATTCACACACATACTAGGAAAATGTTATTTATTTTATCCTGAGCATTCTGATAACGGCATTTCTTCTATTTTTATTTGCTATTTTTAAATCAGAGAACATTAGAATAAACTTTATATTTATAGCCCTTTTCCTACATAACATGCACCTCAGAGTGCTTCACTAGCACAAATATTAAAGAACAACAACCTCAATGTCAGCAACTCATCAAAACAGATATACAAAATACAGCAGACACATTATATGCACGTAAAACTAAACAGATAACAGATATAACCAGATAAATGCAAACATGTGCACTAATATAAACACATGCACACTACACACATGCACACTACACACATATGCAAATACAGTTAAAGGCAGAATTATTTGCCCCCGTTTATTTTTATATGTTCCCAATTTCTGTTTAACAGTGAGCAGATTTCTCCAGCACATTTCTAATCATAATAGTGTTAATAACTCATCTCTAATAACTGATTTATTTTCTCTTTGTCATGATGACAGTAAATAATATTAGACTAGATATTCTTCAAGACACTTCTATACAGCTTAAAGTGACATGTAAAGGCTTCACTAGGGTAATTAGGGTAACCAGGCAGGTTAGGGTAATTAGGCAAGTTATTGTATAATGATGGTTTGTTCTGGAGACTATCGAGAACAAATATGTCTTAAAGGGGCTAATAATATTGACCTTAAAATGGTGTTTAAAAAACTAAAAACTGCTTTTATAAATAAAACAAATCAGACTTTCTCCAGAAGAACAAATATTATCAGACATACTATGAACATTTCCTCAATCTGTTCAACATCATTTGGGAAATATTTAAAAAAGAAAAACAATTCAAGGTGGGGGGGGGGGGGAATACTCTGTCTCACTCGCGGCAATGGATAAATGTAGCCTTTGACAGCAGGCATCAGTGTTTTTTGAGATTGAAATAAGAATAAGGGATGATGGGCCAGGGTGGTGCTAGATATGTGTGTAACTTTGAATAAAATCCTGCTGACGCCTCTGGAAGAGAGAACTCAGAAACTGGTTGTGAGAATGGAGATGTGGGCATGTTTGTGCCAGTCTGTCAGGTAAAATTGCTTAAAACACTTTAATATTTTAGAGAAAGTAGTTAAAGTTTGCACAGCCGACGACTGGTCCACCCGTGACCAACTCATCAGCAAATATGCAGCCTGTTTTTTGATTACCTGACCAGCTCAATAACAACAGCATCCACTAAAATAACTATGTGCTCGTATTGGGCCGTGTCACACACGTGGGGGAACTCGTCATAATGAACGAGGAAAGATTAAACATGCTAGACTTTCTGCGACGGTGTTTTGAGGCTCGGGGATCGGTTGTCATGAACTATGCCACATTACTCAAGAAGAAACGATTGAATCTTGTGTCATGACGTCTATTTGTCGTTTAGGAATCTCTACGACACCCTACATCAAGAAAGTCCAGCCGAAATCGTGTGGTCTGACCGGGGCTTAAAATTACCGGTATTTAAAGTTTGCACATTTCTGGGTAAACGTTTCATATGTTAAAGGTGTAGTGTGTAGTACTGTGGTTCAACTGGGTAATGCAGTCCAGATTAAAAATATTCCCTCTGCCTCTCTCTGACTACTTGACGCACACACACAGGTTGCCAGATTGAAAGTACGGCCTCATCTGATTGGTCAAACTTGGATAAACAGCCTATGCATGCACATGAAATAAATATACTAAATAATTTCTTATGGGTAAATCTCCACAAGCCTGATGTGTCCTTTAAATTTAGAAAAAACACAAAGCTCCAACTTTGAACAGGAACTCTTCAGGTCAGGTCAACACTAAATGAAAATGGGTTTGTCTATCTGAAGAAAGCTCATCCTCTTGTTTTCTCCAGGGTTGTGGCTGATACCTGGAGTATATTAACACGCATAAACATCTTTATTTTGCATTTATCACCAGTTTTAATAACTGATCAGGTTTAGTTTTGGGCTGTATAGTTTACAGGTTTTGTATTGCTGTAGTTTTATTGTTCTGGTTATAAAACAGGAGAGCTGCAATGATCATGAGCTTCACAGTAAAATCATTAATGAAAGTGTTTGAGAAACATGACGACATGTACTGTGTTAAACACAGAGGAATCCAGCAGAGTTACAGTTACACATCTGACCTAACATACAACATTTCAGCAGTGAACATCCACTGATAATACCCAAACTCAAACTATAATAAACAAAACAGAATTAAACAAACAAACACCTGAAAACACTGAAGATACCAGATGACTAGTCAACCATCACATAACAGACGCAGACATACAATATATGCCAGAAAAACAATCACACACACACACACACACACACACACACACACGCACACACACACACACACACACACACACCTCTTGCTTTTTACTTCATGTGATGGAGGGCTTTAATAAGGGCTTAAGGCCTCCTCCCAAACACAAAACGCT
>NC_141036.1:60645000-60667500 GCF_052040795.2 Danio rerio
ATGAGCACTTCAGTGATGATCAGCATTAGAGGATCAATCAACAGAGGTGCTGTAGAGGAGTTTCAGCTTCACCGCTTCACTTTCACTGCTCTATTACTGTAATGCCGGCGCTGGTCCACAGTCAGCTACACACACTCTGCTTCAATACTCGAACTGTCTGGGTGAATTAACCACTGCTCAGCTCTGAGCATCACTCAACATCTGAGGAACCGGTTGTTAAAATATAGAGCTGGTGTGTGCATCTTAAACATGAGAGAGTGTGTGTGTGTGTGTGTGTGTGTGTGTGTGTGTGTTTCATTAAAGTGGAGGATCTGACATCTTCTGTCCGTCTCATTCACAACTCCACGAGTGTGTTTGACTCTCAGTGCTTTACTAAATCACTCTGGTCTAATTATTTTAACACACTCAGACACACACACACACGGACACACACACACACACACACACACTGACCAGATGTTGGTTTACAGTGGTTTGACTCATGAGAGAGTAAAAGCTGAACTCATTCACCTGTGCTTCACATAAACACGGTAAACACACACACACACACATCAACACGGTAAACACACATGTGTTCTGAGCAGACGCTGCGTGATTCAGGCGCTGAATGGAAATAAAAGCTGTCGAGTGTTTCTGTTCGAGTCACCGCGGGTTCTTCCCCATCACAATACGACAATATGGTTTCCTCAACACTGACACATCACAGAGAGAGAGTGTGTGTGTGTGTGTGAGAGAGAGAGATGCACAGCAAACACACACTCAGTGTTTTTATATCAGGTATTTTCTACAGCCCGACACCAACAGCGAGAGTGAGTGAGGAGCAGAGAGAGAGAGAGAGAGAGAGCTCCAGAGCAGAGGCTGTGTTGGTGTTGTATATTACACTACTGAAGCCTTGTACTAACCTGCAGCACACTTTCTGTTATTGCACAGACACATCTCTCTATATATTATTATTATTATGACTAATATGTCACTAAAGTCACTTTGTTAAACTGTAGAGTTGAATTTTCAGCATCAGAAGTGGACAGAGCAGAGATCAACATCCCATAATGCAGTTCACCACCGCTAAAACACACAACACACACTAACTGCTCATTAACAGATATTACTTACAATGTAATATATACAACAATACATACCCATAAGTATAGATAACACACTCACTCACACACACACACACGCACACACACACACACACACACACACGCACACGCACACACACACACATTCAAACACATGCACATAAATATTAAACAACCACAAACAAAACACACACACATACACGCATATAAATATAAAACACACAACCACACACACAAAAAACACGCACAAAACAATGACACACACACACACACGCACACACACACACATGTACACACGCACACACGCACACACACACACACATTCAAACACATGAACATAAATATAAAACAACCACAAACAAAACACACACACACATAAATATAAAACACACAACCACACACACACACACACACACACACATTCAAACACATGCACATAAATATAAAACAACCACAAACAAAACACACACACACATAAATATAAAACACACAACCACACACACACACACACACACACACACACACACACACACACACACACACACACACACTCACACACACATTCAAACACATGCACATAAATATAAAACAACCACAAACAAAACACACACACACATAACAACACACACACATACACGCATATAAATATAAAACACACAACCACACACACAAAAAAACATGCACAAAACAACACACTCACACGCACACACACGCACACACATGCACACACACACACACACACACACGCACACACACACACGCACGCACGCACACACGCACGCACACACACACACACACGCACATGCATATACACATATGCACACACACGCGCACACACACACACACACACATGCGCGCACACACACTTGGGGTTTCTGCAGGTCAGATTTCAGCTCACTATGAATGAAATATCAGACTTATCGATGCTCTGGATGGCACGGCTGAGCCAATGATAACAGATGTTCACTCGCCTCATCAGAACTATTGGGCTGTTTCTGAATCACAGACTGTAAAATATGTCAAAAGAGACTAAATCAAGTAAAAACAGACAAGTTTAAAAAACTCGAATACACTGACTGTGAGCACAACAGCGTGTGTCAAACGCATGGAGAACGTTAAACTAATGTGTTCGTAAGAAAGAGGATTACAGCGCACTGCTGCAGAGTTCATTCCCACCCTCATGTTAAAGCTGTAATAAGATGTACTGTTGGTGACTGGTGGGCCTGATCAGGGGTGCGTTTCCGAAAACCAGCGTTAGCCAACTAAAGTCACAAGTTCTGTTGTTACAATATAGTTCAATGATTAGGCATTTCCCAAATCCATCATTCCAGCCAGGGGCGTTGCTAGACATAAAGCTCTACTAGGGCACAGCTCCGCCTCAAAAAGAAACTAAATAAATAAATAAATAAATATATAACAAAAAATGATAAATAAATAAGAATATTGCTATTATACAATTATTATTCTAAATAAATAACAGAAATTAATCCTAAATGTAACTGGAAAACAATCTAAAGACACAACCGGAGTGATGCTAAAATAATGTACAAAATCTTTTGCATGAATATTTATTTTATTAGAACTATATAGATAATTCTATAGAATACAAACAGTTTAATAGAATCATCAGTTGTGTGTTGTCTTAGACCGGACTCATGGTCGAGAATTAGGTTTATTAAGTCTTACCTCCCTGACTCATCATCATATAAACCTCTATCAGGAGGCATGCTCAGACTAAATATGACTGTATCACCACTATATTATTTCAACTTTGTTTTGTCGACTTGCTAAACTCACTGTGTGCCGACACGCCCATAAGCCGGTTTAACAATGCATGAGCGGCGCGTGAGCAGCACGGCTATTTTTCCGGCGAGCATGTTCACAACCGGGCCACCGGGAAGCGCGTCAGCGTCAAGCAGGACCGGTGTGTGTGTGAGGCTGCGGGTATGGATATTTTCTGTGCACATGCTCAGTTTGCTTTTGATTAAACTGCATTGCCTTCATCAGCGTTGCGTTGGTTGCACATCGAGAATAAGGCCTTTATTCTGGGATTAGCACTCTTGATAAACACACTTGCATATAAAGTAAATCATATCTCAAAGCATTTACTGGGACACAGATTATCTCAAATTAAAGTCAGTTATCTTTAGTAAAGCACAATCCCGCTCTTCTGTTTATCTGACAGGAGATGTGTTACATGAGCTCAGAGCTGGAGATGATTTATTCAAGCTTTATGAATTTAATAACTGCTGGAAAATCAAGCTTATACTATTGAAACTGTCTGAACTGCCGGTAGATATACAGCCAATACTTAAAGCTGAAGCATGTCTGTGTGTGTGTCTGTGTGTCTTGGAGTGACGCAGCACTACAGTGTGTGTGTGTGTGTGTGTGTGTGTGTGTGTGTCCTGCGCTGATGTTTACAGCAGTATTACAGCCTCCTGATCCTCCAGCTTCATCCTGAGCACTTCAGTGTGTGTGTGAGGATGATCTGGGTCAGCGGCGTCTCTAAAGTAGGCCAGCAGCTCTCTCTCTTACACACACACACTCACACACACACTCACGTTAAACAGGGGAAACTGCATTATTAATGTGGAGCTGGAAGAGGCTCACTGCTCTCCTGCACTTCCTGTGTGTCCACTTCCTGTGCTGATCATTTGACCACACACACACACACACACACACACACACACACACACACGCACACGCGCACACACACACTAACGGTTTCTCAATATGTGTTCTTAAGTGATCTTGTGTTTTGAGTTCTCGTGTAACTTCATCATCAACCAGCAAAGTTGAGCTCCAGTCGACCGCAGGAACAGAGGACCCGTGACAGAAGCCTGATGTGTGCCTGATATCCCAGAAGTCATTGCGGCTAAATACAGGAGGAGGAAGCGCAGCATTTATATCACTATTAAAGTTCAGAGATACTTATTTATCTCAGGAGTTTCCTTAGATGAGACGCTGACAGTAAACATTACCATTCAAACATGAGGAAAGAAACACACTAAGGGACTGTTCACACACACACACTCACACACACACACACACACACACTGGATACTCTCCTGCTTTACTCTGTGCTTTTTCACTCTGAAGTGTAGCGTCTCGTGTCTTTAGATACACAGACATGATGTTTGTTTGTGAAACATCTCTCCCTTCATCCAGACTGAAGTGTGTCTGCACTCTGATCTCACCGACTCTGCATTATCATCTTCATCATGAATGATCATATAGTGTCTACACACTGCTGCTGTCTGATGCTGAGCTGCGCATGTTATTCCTCCTGCAGGGCTGATTATATACATGCAAATCACTTTAGTCAAAACTGTCTGCTGAACAAGTCATCATCATCTTCATCATCATCACCATAATCACAATCACCTTCATCATCACCATCATAATCACAATCATCATCATCATAATCACCAATCACAATCTTCATCATCACCATAATCACAATCATCTTCATCATCATCACCATCATCATCATTACCATAATCACAATCGTCTTCATCATCACCATAATCACAATCATCTTCATCATCATCACCATAATCACAATCATCATCATCATCATCACCATAATCACAATCATCTTCATCATCATCATCACCATAATCACAATCGTCTTCATCATTATCACCATAATCACAATCATCTTCATCATCATCACCATAATCACAATCACCTTCATCATCACCATCATAATCACCAATCACAATCTTCATCATCACCATAATCACAATCATCTTCATCATCATCACCATCATCATCATTACCATAATCACAATCGTCTTCATCATCACCATAATCACAATCATCTTCATCATCATCACCATAATCACAATCATCATCATCATCATCACCATAATCACAATCATCTTCATCATCATCATCACCATAATCACAATCGTCTTCATCATTATCACCATAATCACAATCATCATCATCATCATCCCCATAATCACAATCATCTTCATCATCATCACCATAATCACAATCATCTTCATCATCATTATCACCATAATCACAATCGTCTTCATCATCTTCACCATAATCACAATCGTCTTCATCATCTTCACCATAATCACAATCGTCTTCATCATCATCACCATAATCACAATCATCTTCATCATCATCATTACCATAATCACAATCATTTTTATCATCATCATCATCACAATCATCTTAGTCATCACTATAATCACAATCGTCTTCATCATCATCACCATAATCACAATCATCTTCATCATCATCACCATAATCACAATCATCTTCATCATCATTATCACCATAATCACAATCGTCTTCATCATCTTCACCATAATCACAATCGTCTTCATCATCATCACCATAATCACAATCGTCTTCTTCATCATCATCACCATAATCACAACCATCTTCATCATCATCATCATCACCATCATAATCATCTTGATCATCACAATTACAATCATCATCATCATCACCATCACAATCATCTTCGTCATCACCATCACAACAATCATCTTCATCATCACCATCATAATCACAATCATCTTCATCATCACCATCATAATCATCATCACCATCATCTTCATCATCACCATAATCAGTCATCACCATAATCACAATCGTCTTCATCATCATCACCATAATCACAACCATCTTCATCGTCATCATCATCACCATCATAATCATCTTGATCATCACAATTACAATCATCATCATCATCACCATCACAACAATCATCACCATCACCATCATAATCACAATCATCTTCATCATCACCATCACCATCATCACAATCATCTTCGTCATCACCATCATAATCACAATCATCTTCATCATCATCACAATTACAATCATCATCATCATCACCATCACAATCATCTTCGTCATCACCATCACAACAATCATCTTCATCACACCATCATAATCACAATCATCTTCATCATCACCATCATCTTCATCATCACCATAATCAGTCATCACCATAATCAGTCATCACCATAATCACAATTATCTTCATCGTCAAAATCACAATCATCTTCATCCCCATAATTACAATCATCCTCATCTTCATCAAACACACCTGTAACACAGACTGCGCATCAACAGCTTTTTGTCCTTCATTTTATTCAGCTTTTTTTCTCCCACATTTGATTTGTGTTATGAATGTGCTTTAGTGAGTGTGTGTGTGTGTGTGTGTGTGTGTGTGTGTGTGTGTTTGTCCCTCAGATGAATGTTAACCACCGACTGCATTAAATGAATCACCAAGAACTACAGTTTCAGCTAAAAATATCTCGAATGTTCAACTGCAGAACAAACCCCCCGTAAAACACACCGCACATTAGCATATTAGGGTGAACTAACCCTTTACACTTCAATTCAATTCAGTTCATCTGTATTTGTACAGCGCGTTTACAATGTGGATTGTGTCGAAGCAGCTTCACATAGAAGACTATAGTGAACTGAAACAGCGTCAGCCCAGTGTTCAGTGTTGAACTTTACACCTAATAAATAAGCAGAAAGCCAAATAAAACACAGATCATGAAGCAGACTGAAGCCTCCAGATCTACTGCAGCAGCACACACTGAATCTGAAGGAGTAAAGCTGCGCAGCGGCACACGGGGCCAGGGCCAATCTGGGGTCTGAGATTTGAGGAAAAAGCCCACAGTCTAAAAAAAGAAGACACAACGCTTTCCTCAGGCTAAATGCAGACGCGTTCTTCGAAAACACACAACAAACACTGCTGTGGGAGAGAGAGAGAGTGTGTGTAGATCCACAGACAGATTGAAGGAGCGTTGCAAGGGGAAACGACAGGAAGCTCACATCAAAACCAGAGAAGAGCAGAAATCAGAGTTGAGGAGAGAGAGAGAGAGAGAGAGGAAGAGGAGGAGGAGGAGGAGGAGGAGAACCAGAAGCAGAAATGAGGTGAGAGAGTGGGAGAGAGATAAAGACACAGGAAGCCGCCGTTTGCAGAGTGTGTGAATGTGTGTGTGTGTGTGTGTGTGTGTGTGTGTGTGAGAGAGAGAGTGTGTGTATGCAAGTGTGACTGTTTATTAGAAAGTGTGTGTGTGTGTGTGTGTGTTATAAAATCCTTTTGTTTATGCTGTGTGTAGTGCTCTGTCAACACTTAAGTCTTGCTAATGAAGCTCTTATGAACTGAATTGAGTGTGTAGGTTTGTGTGTGTGTGTTAAAGTGTGTGAATATGAGTCTGTGTGGTTATGAGAGATTATGTGCGTGTGTGTGTGTGCGCGCAAGAGTTTGTTAGAGTGTGTTTAGTGTGTATAAGAGTGTGTTTGTGTGTGAGCGTGTGTATTAGTGTTTGTGTGTCTGTATGCGAGCATGTGTCTGTGTGTATTAGAGAATGTGTGTGTGAGTAAGTCTTTACTAGAGTGTGTATAAGTGTTCATTTGTGCATTAAAATGTTTTGTGTCTGTCTATGTGTGTGTGTGTGTGTGTGTGTGTGTGCGTGTGTGTGTGTGCGTGTGTTTGGTGATATTACAGTAAATGTCAGGGTGTGTGTTTTTAGATGAATGTTCAGCCGTTTCTCAACTGTTTATTCACAATAATCTCAGCAAACACTCCTCAATCTGCACTGAAAGGATGCTTCTCTGTGAAATCTCTACTACAGACAAACAGAGGACCACACACACACACACACACACACACATCATATACACATCATATACACAATAATCACAGCTAGAATCATTCAATAATTAAAGTGTGTTTGTGTGTGTGTGTGTGTGTGTGTACAATAACTCTCCTGTATGAAGGACTGAGAAACGCTTACAGACGTGTCTGAAACTCTCTCCGTTCACTGATGCTGCAAAGCTTCAGTGCAGAAACCACAGACAAACTCACAGAAACATGAGGAAAGATCTCCTCTTTCACTATAAACTCGCTCAAACACTGCTCAGTTTCATCATTCAAGAACAATCTCAAACTCATATCTTTATATTTTTATTAAACAGACACTGAAACTAGATTCTGTCTGATCAGGAACTTCTCATTAATAATAATCAAAAATCTTGAATCCTTACAGTGTAATAAAATTAAACTGATTTACATTAAATTACCCAATTAAAATTAAATTAATGTCATACAATTAAATTGAACTCATTCTCAACTCATGTCTGCTCAAAAACAGCTTCATATTTAGTTTTACTATCAAAACAATTTGAATGAACAAACAATCCTCTGAGCAAGTTTTAATCCTGATATATTATTATGAATATATTATATTAATTAACATTAACCTTCAGATGAGCAGAGAACTGTGATGCTTTGTCAATGAGTGGACATAAACCTGCTGAAAAGCAATTTATTAAACTAAGGTGTTTAAGATTTGAGCAAAAAAATAAATATACAGTGATCACTAACCTCTCATTTAGACTCATATTTTTATAAGAAGCTCTACAATATTATTTTAGTGCATAAACAATGGAAGTCAGAATTATTAGCCCCCTGTTTATTTTCCCCCAATTTCTGTGTAACGGAGAGCAGATTTCTTCAGCACATTTCTAATCATAACAGTGTTAATAACTCATCTCTAATAACTGATTTATTTTCTCTTTGTCATGATGACAGTAAATAATATTAGACTAGATATTCTTCAAGACACTTCTATACAGCTTAAAGTGGCATGTAAAGGCTTCACTAGGGTAATTAGGGTAACTAGGCAGGTTAGGGTAATTAGGCAAGTTATTGTATAATGATGATTTGTTCTGGAGACTATCGAGAAAAAAAATAGCTTAAAGGGGCTAATAATATTGACCTTAAAATGGTGTTTAAACAATTAAAAACTGCTTTTATTCTAGCCGAAATAAAACAAATAAGACTTTCTCCAGAAAAACAAATATTATCAGACACACTGTGAACATTTCCTCAATCTGTTCAACATCATCTGGGAAATATTTACAAAAGAAAAGAAATCTAAGGGGGCGAATAATTCTGACTTCAACCTTCAACTGTACATTAGATTAGTCAGTACTGAAGCCAAATCTGGAGCTTATCCAACAAAATAACTGAAGATTATGCTCCAATATCAGTACACCCAAATGTATATGTTAGGTAAAAATATTAAATTAAATAAATACACACAATTCAAGAGAAAACCAAACTATATCAAATGTAGTTAAAGTTTCATAGTTTATAAATTAATTTGCAGTATTTTACATTAATTTAATTGTGTTATCATTCTATTTCTGAAGATGTTCAGTGACTAAAATATCATTTTAATAAATATATCCGTGTAAAACATCTGTTTTGTTCAAATGCAAAAAAATATATGATCTATAATCACTGAGAAATGGGTGAACATAAAACTGCATATAAATAGCAATTTATCAAACTAAAGTGTTTAATATTTGAGCAAAAAGATAAACACACAGTGCTGCTAAGCATACATCAGTTCACCCTTCACAAAACACTTATAGATTTAGATTTTCTATAGGAAGCTCTACAATATTATATTAGTGCATATACATTATGCACTAATGTTTGTGTAATATATGTGTGGTTTTGTTCAGCACTTTGGTCAGTGCCAAACTGAAGTAAATGTGCTTTATAAATAAACTTTACATACTTACTTACTTACATTAGATTAGTCAGTACTGAAGCTAAATTTGGAGCTCATCTAACAAAATGAAGATAACACTTCAAAATTAGTCCACCCAAATTTATATTTGTTATTCAAGATAATTTAAAAATGTACACAATTCTGTTTAAATTTTGTAGTTTGTATATTTTTGTAATGTTTTGCATGAGTTTAATTGTGTTATCTTTCTATTTCTGAAGATGTTTAGTGACTAAAATATCATTTTAATAAGTATATCTGTGTAATACATCTGTTTTGTTCAAATGCACCAAAATAAATGGTCTATATTCACTAAGAAAAGGGAAAAAAATACTCATTTATGATGAGCACTGTGTCTGACTACTAACATTGTAAAACTACTTCTCACTCATAAAGTGTTGTTTGACAGAGCACAAACATCTTTCTCGGTATTTCCCCATTACATTTGTCTTCTGCAGAAAGTCTTATTTCTTTTAGTTTGGATGGATGAAATTTATAAATAAATAAATGAATAGACTTTTAGATAAATATACAGTTAAAGTCAGAATTATTCGCCCCCTTCATTTTTTTTTTCTTTTTTAAATATTTCCCAAATGATGTTGAACAGATTCAGGAAATGTTCACAGTATGTCTGATAATATTTGTTCTTCTGGAGAAAGTGATTTGTTTTATTTTGGCTAGAATAAAAGCAGTTTTTAATTGTTTAAACAGCATTTTAAGGTCAATATTATTAGCCCCTTTAAGCTATATTTTTTCTCGATAGTCTCCAGAACAAACCATCGTTATGCAATGACTTGCCTAATTACCCTAACTTTACCCTAATTACCCTAGTAAAGCCTTTACATGTCACTTTAAGCTGTATAGAAGTGTCTTGAAGAATATCTAGTCTAATATTATTTACTGTCATCATGACAAAGTGAAAATAAATCAGTTATTAGAGATGAGATTATGTTTAAATAATAACAGCACTTGAGAAAATAATTTTAAAATAATTTCCCCATAATCTTGTCATCGACTTGACATAAGTCTCCTGCAGAATCAGCTCAATAAGTCTGAATTCTCATAACCAAACAAATAATGATGACCGTAAACAGTGTGAAAGAAATAAATGTGTATTTTGAGTCTGCAGGCGTTGGCGTAACAGATTTCTCCCTGATTCAGACACGTCTTCTTCATTTCAGTATTCTCAGCCCTCCGACATCAACACAAACGCAGAGAAAAACACAACAGAAAGCGTTTCCTACAGCGCTAAAGTGAAAAGGTCAAAGCAGCAGCGCTGTAAACATTTCTGAATCACAGTGAGGAGAAACAGACGAGCGTGACTCACTCCATATACAGAAAACACCCGTAATGAGGAGAAGAACACGATGGAACATCAGCATCAGCATTATTATACACTAACCGGCCACTTTATTAGGTACACCTCTCTAGTAGCGGCTTGTACCCTTTTAGCCTTCAGAACTGCTTTAATCCTTGGTGTCAGAGATTCAACAAGCTGCTGGAAATATTCCTCAGAGATTTTGCTCCATATTGTCATGATAGCATCACACAGTTGCTGCAGATTTGTCGGCTGCACATCCATGATGCCAATC
Organism: Danio rerio; assembly: GCF_052040795.2. Classification (NCBI taxonomy): domain Eukaryota; kingdom Metazoa; phylum Chordata; class Actinopteri; order Cypriniformes; family Danionidae; genus Danio; species Danio rerio. The sequence goes on from NC_141036.1 coordinate 60,656,245, forward strand.
TCCCGTTCCACCACATCCCAAAGCTGCTCTATCGGATTGAGCTCTGGTGACTGTGGAGGCCATTTGAGTACAGTGAACTCATCGTCATGTTCAAGAAACCAGTCTGAGATGATTGAGCTTTATGACATGCTGCGTTATCCTGCTGGAAGTAGCCATCAGAAGATGGAGACACTGTGCTCATAAAGGGATGGACATGGTCAGCAGCAATACTCAGGTAGGCTGTGGCGTTGATGCTCAATTGGTACTAATGGACCCAAAGAAAATCTCCCCCACACCATTACACCACCACCACCAGCCTGAACCGCTGATACAAGGCAGGATGATCCATGCTTTCATGTTGTTGAGGCCAAATTGTGAGCCGAGCATCCGAATGTGTCAGCAGAAATGGAGACTCATCAGAGCAGCAACGTTTCTCCAATCTTCTATTGTCCAGTTTTGGTGAGTCTGTGTGAATTGTAGCCTCAGTTTCCTGTTCTTAGCTGACAGGAGCGGCACCCGGTGTGCTCTTCTGCTGCTGTAGCCCATCCGCCTCAAGGTTGGCCGTGTTGTGTGTTCTGAGATGCTCTTCTGCAGAGCTCGGTTGTAGCGAGTGCTTATTTGAGTTACTGTTGCCTTTGTATCAGCTGGAACCAGTCTGGCCATTCTCCTCTGACCTCTGGCCTCATCAACAAGGCGTTTGCGCCCACAGAACTGCCGCTCACTGGATATTTCCTCTTTGTCGGAGCATTCTCTGTAAACCCTAGAGATGGTTGTGCGTGAAAATCCCAGTAGATCAGCAGTTTCTGAAATACTCAGAGCAGCCCGTCTGGCAGCAACAACCATGCCACGATCAAAGTCTCTTAAATCCCCTTTCTTCCCCATTCTGATGCTCGCTTTGACCTGCAGCAGATCCTCTTGACCATGTCTACATGCTGAAATGCAGTGAGCTGCAGCCCTGTGATTGGCTGATTAGAAATGTGAGTTAAGAAGCAGTTGGACAGGTGTACCTAATAAAGTGGCCGGTGAGTGTATTTCCTGAAGAACATCCTGACCATAAAACTGTTCAGTGACCTCCGAAAAATTGTGTGTTTGTCAAGAATGTGTGTGTGTGTGTGTGTGTGTGTATATATATATATGTGAGAAAGATAATAAATTAAGTGTGTGTGTGCTGTGTGTGAGAGAATGTTTTTGAGTGTGTGAGTGTGTGTGTGGGATTGTCAAGAGTGTGGATCAGTGTGTGTAAAAAACGCTGTGTGGGAGTGACTGTTTCTAAGTGTGTGTGTGTGTGTGTGTGTGTGTGTGGGATTGTGTGTTTGTGTGTGTGTATAAAAGAGTGCATATTTGTGTGTGTGCGTATGTGGGATTGTGTGCTTGTGTGTGTTGAGAATGTTTGAGTGAGTGTGTGTGTGTGTGTGTGTGTGTGTGTCAGGCATCATCTTCAGCATCTCTGTCTGATCAGCAGTTTCATCTCGACCCTCGTGTTTCTGTGTCTTACTCAGTGTGTTTCAGTGTGTTGTTGTTGTTGGTGTGTGTGTGTGAGTGTGTGTGTGTGTCTTTTAAACACATCAGTCATTTTACAGTAAAGTATCTCAGCACAGTATGGGAGGATTTCACTGCTTCACACATGAGTGTAGAGTGTGTGTGTGTGTGTGTGTGTGTGTGTGTGTGTGTGTGTGTGTGTGTGTGTGTGTGTGTGTGTGTGTGTGTGTGTGTGTAGATGATGTTGCAAAACTAACTGATCCTCATCTATTTCCTGTTTCTCCTCCTTCAGCTCTTTGTCAGTCTCTCTGCTTCACCCGAAAACTCCACATCCACACTCACTTCGAGCAGCTCGGCTCCGCCCACAATGCACACACATGCGAATATTCATGAGGCATTAATGTGAGGTATTAATAGAGCCTGTGAAGAGCACTGAACCTGATCAGAGCTTCCTGACTGAACGGTCAGTTTAGCAGACGCTCTTAAAGCTCTCATTCAGTAAAGTTTGAGCTCAGTGGTGTCGCACTGTGCCCTCACAGCAAGAAGGTCTCTGGTTCAAGTCAGAGCTAGGTCAGTGTGTGTTTCTGTGTGGAGTTTGCATGTTCTCCCCGTGTTGGCGTGGGTTTCCTCCGGGTGCTCCGGTTTCCCCCACAGTCCAAACACATGCGCTATAGGGGAACTGATCAACTACACTGGTTCATTCCGCTGTGGTGACCCCTGATGAATAAGGGACTAAGCTGAAGAAAAATGAATAAATGAATATTCAAATGTAATATTTCAGCATGTTTTCAGGCAGTAAAGAGGCTTCACACTCAAATAAATACGTAAACATCACACCGCAATCTCTGTAATTTATTCCAGCTCTTTCTCCAGATTCTGCAGTGTGTTGTGGAGTTATTCCTGAAATGTTTTTAAAGTTAATAGATCATAATAATACCCGTATATATTTTACAGTGTAATTTCACCAGTTTAGTTGTACTAAATATAACTCTCAGCTGGATATTTGACTCATTATTTTAAACAAAAGTATATGTGTTATATACAGCGCTCAGCATAAATGATTATTGAACATTGATATCTGAATCCATGTCTCAGTGAATATAGGCAATAATTAGTGTTGAATGTAAACAGGAGAGCTTTACTGAACAGTTCTGTCTATTAAAATAAGAGTTTGATCATCTTCAGGAGTAGACAGATCAGTCAAAATGACAAACTACTACATTCAGCTAAACTATATACAGATTACAAATGTTTCTCTTGATTTTTTCTGTTTATTAAAACTATATTTAATATTCCGCCATCATATTAATGTGTGTGTAATGTTTGAGCTGTGATCAGTGCTTTTGTTAGACTAGTTGATCAGGTTTGTCTCTGCACTGCTGTATTACAGTAAAGCGTGCTGGAGAGAACATTACTGTAACACAGAGAGACTGGTCTATGATCAGCGCTGTAATCAATGCTTCCCTTCAGGATCCGAACATCATCATCAGCATTGATGTCAAGTGTGTGTGTTTGTGTGTGTAAGAGAGAGCGTGCATGTGTGTAAGAGTGTGTGTGCAATTGTGTGTTAGAGTTTTTGTGTACATCTGTGAGTGTTAGTGTGTGTGTTGGTGGTGGTCAAGTAAACTTGTCTACAGGAGTGAAACTGCAGCAGCAGAAAAAGGAAACGGTGAAGCTGAACTTCCTAAAAGTGTGTGAGAGAAACGAGCGCTGTGTGTGTGTGTGAGACGAGACTCTGACTGCATGAAAGCGAAAACCATCAGTGCGATGCAGGGGGGAATTTCTGATGGCTCCACTGCCCTGAATACAGCATTTACAGGAACAGCGAGTGTGTGTGTGAGTGAGTGTGTGTGTGTGGGTGTGTTTCATCTGAGGGTCTTTTTAGAGGAAGAGGGAAATCCATGAGCGAGCGCTCACACTTCTGTCAGCATCTGTCATGTGACCACTGCAGAAACACTGAAGCGCTCTCACACGCACACACACACACACACACACACACACACACACACACACACACACACACACACACAGAGCTGTACACAAACTTTAACACACAAATAGAGAAGCATGACAGACAAGATGTGCACACACACAAATGCACACACACACACACACACACACACACAAACTCTAACACGTACATAGAGACACACAGACCAAACAGACATACACACACACATATATATGTACACTAACAAACTCTACTACACATAGAGATATACACACACACAAATAAACACACACACACACACACACACACACACACACACACGTACCTCCAGTCCATAAACTCTCAGCTGCACGTCTCTCCTTCTGTCGTCTCTCTGGTCAATCCTGTCAACAAGACACAACAAGTCAGAAAGTCTTTCTGTCTAGTACACTATCCAGTACACTATGCAGTACACTATCTAGAACATTATCTAGTTCACAATCTAGTACACTATGCAGAACACAATCCAAAACCCCATATATAATACTACCTAGTACACTATCCAAAACACTATCTAGAACACTATGTAGTTCACAATCTAGTACACTATCCAGAACACAGTCTAGAACACTATCTAGAACGCAGTCTAGAACATGATATGAAACTCGAACACTAGAACACTATCTAGAGTATGATGAACGAGAGCAGACTGAAGTGAATATGGAACACAGACGATGCAGTATGCGAACCGGAGTTGTTATTCATCAAAACTCTTCTCAGTGATATTGAACACAAGGATGATCTTCTGACATGTTCAGCGTCTCTTCAATAATTCTGGTTTATTCTCATCTGACACCCTGATTCTTCAACTCTACATCTAGAAGATCCGAATAATTTACAAAACAATTCAAATATAACATCATCATGCATTCTCTGACATATTTCAGTAAATACAGAATAAGCCTGCAGTTATTTTTTGATAAACATATTATTAATATTACAATTAACTGATCCAGATTTTGGTCATTTTTATTTACAAATTATTTAACTTGTTTAATTAAACAAAGACACTTTACTTTAATTAAATATGCTTTTCATGTATATGCAATTTGACGGAGACACACAAATTGGCCATCTGACCCATATGTGTGTATGTGTATGTGTGTGTGTACAAATGTTAGGGAAAATATTAAATAAATATCTAATATCTAAAATTAATATTTAAAATTTTGTAGTTTGTAAAAAAAATAAAATAAAAAAATAAAAATTATATATATATATATATATATATATATATATATATATATATATATATATATATATATATATATATATATACATACATATATACATATATACACATATATTTATATATTTCAACGCATTGGAATTTTAAATGTATGATCTTTATATTAATATAGATGTTCAGTGAGCAAATTCTTACTTAAATGGATTTAATAAAACCATTCTGTTTAAATGCACCAAAATATATCATCTACATTGACTGATAAATGTTCTGAAGAGCGTGTGTCCTCGTGTATGCTGTGAATCAGTATTGCTCAAACACTGCTCTTACTTCATGAGTTTGCTTAAACAATACACAAGTTTCTTCAGGAGATAAAAACGTTTTAAAAATCACTCGAACAGCCACCGGACTCCAGCATTCTTCAAAATATCTTCTTAATAAAGAAACTCAGAGAGGTTTGGAACAAGAGATGTAAAGAGAGTAAACGATGAGAGGGAACCGTCCCTTTAAGATCATCATCGCGTATCTTCAGCATAAGTGCGGTGTCATAATTAATAATGCATGTCTACATCACATGAGGAAAACCTACAATCTCTAATCAAGCTATTAAATCTTCACTCATCGTTATAGAACAATTCACTTTGCAATAATTTTAATTCAATATACTGTACAGAACTAACTCAATATTAACTTGATTTTAGTATACAACACTTCTTATACAAACATTTATATATCTAGAAATATTGCACTGGATTCTGTATCATAAAGCAAAGAAATTCAATCCTGCTGATATATTTTGTATATAAATCTACATCTTTCATGCATCTGCTGTACACTGTAAAAAGTGAGCAAACCCAATGCAACTTGGAACTGTTAAGTTGAATTAAATACATTTATGCACAATTAATTCTGCACATAGTTCACTTACTTAATAAATAAGGCAATGTGTTTACTCGCTTTAAGCCACTAATTGTTTTAAAAGTACATTAAATGACACTGCAGCATTAGAATTACATACAAATATCGTCATTATTGATTAAAACAGAGTGTCTGAATGAAACGCTTAATTTTAGAGCATACTCTGAGTTTAATCGCCACCAACCGGCAGAATTACCAGAGTAATTCAAGTTAACATGGTGTAAATCCTACAATTATAAGACGCGTTTGAGGTATTCATTAATCAACCTGAGCCTTAAGATTCCCCTGTAACATCATTACTTCAGTTTTATTTACCTTTACTCTTTCTTTCTTTCTTATTTCTTTTAAATCTGTTTAATGTTGCTTAATACTCCTTGTCATTTTTATTTCTCATACTTGCATTTATATTTAATGTTTCGTTTAATGTTGTTTATGTGAAGCACTGAATTAGCCATGTGCTATAGATTAACTTGCCGTCTTATTATATTAATGTCATGTATTGTGTCTTTATTGTATTTTCTCTCTAGTTTATCCTCCTGTCATGTTATTTCTGTATTTCCTAATGTCGTGTTATACTGTACCTGTTAATGACTGCTTATTGCTACCGTAAAGTTACCGTGGCAACGGCGAGAGGGCGGGGTCGTGGAACTAATTATGACTGACACCAGGTGAGAGTCTAATTGAACTCCAGCACTAATTAAAAAGCAGAAACACACCTCGCTCTGTCACACACACACACACACACACAGAGGAGTGTTTTACAGTTAAAGGTGTGCAGGTGACAAGCGAATCCGGTTCAGCGGGTTCAGCCGGTTCGGGCTCCTGCAGATTCCGCCTCAAAAGCGAAGCCAAACACGACTGAAACTTGATTAAAACTGACCGTCATCAAAGCCGGCTCTGGTAATTATTCTAATGCGGGTCTGGCGAGAGCGCGCACACTCACCTGTCAGGCGCGCGCGCAGGTACACGAGCATACGCCAAAAAGAGTAAAAATAATAAAAGACACCGAACAAATGAATGACAGTAACAGGCAATCGGTATTAACGAGAGAACTGGCTCGTTTAATAGCAGCGGGAGCGAATTATCAGTCGCTCGTACGTCACACGGGAGTTACCGAGCACCCGTGACGTGTCCGTCCTCCGGTGACCCCGCCGAGGAGGATCAATAAACACGACTAAAAGAAGAGAAACACACCGAAACACGCTGAAGATGTCGATGAAACCGGAGAACAGGGCTATTCGGTGATGTACGGGAGAAAAGCGCTTTACCTGAGCCGGTGTCACCTGAGTTTCCCCCCGCGCGCGTCCACCTGAGCGCTGCTCGCGCACTTCCTCAATGTGACGCGTCCGCGCGCACGGTTCACTTTTCGGTAGCGGCTGCTTTCCGTCCGGTGTGTGTTCGCCGGTTCTGACCCGCTCCTGACGGGCTCCGCGGCTCCTCCTTAAACCCGCAACCAGGAAGCGGCTTGTCCTACTTCCAGCGGCCGCGGGTGATTGGCTCTGCGGGCGGCGGAGGGCGCGCTCGGCGGGGGGGTGGGGGGTGCTCTGTGCGCGTGCACGGCGGCCTGCGCGTGTCCGTGCGCTGATGAGGTGGGCATGATCGACCGGAGACACAGGTGACCAGAGACACCGGGAGACAGACCGCGGGAGACACGATCACATTAACGCGGTGCTTCCTTTTTCGTGATGAGCACGCGCTTCCTCTTCTGCTTCTGAAAATGAGTCAAGTGACAAACTCTGAATTCGCATGTCAAAGAGCGACACACACGCGCGCGGCTGTAAATGAATCAGGCTTCTGAATTTACACTGTTGGCGTGTGTTTCTGCTCTGTCACGGATGCGAAATAGATAATATCACTAATCCGCGCGCACCATTAGTGAGCTGCAAGTGCATGTGGCGCGTGCATGAGGGAACACAGCTCACACACCTACACACAAATACTCACGTAATGTAAATGTAATGGTGTTTCTACTGTACAGGCTGTGTATTCTCTCCCAGGGGCAGATTTAGGGGCCCTTGAGTAATTCTGGGGCCCAACAGTCCTATTATGATGAACCCCTATATATATATTTATATTGTTATGAATATGTGAATTTATTTATTCATTTGTTTCTGTCTTTTTCTCAGAACACTCAGTTTTCCTTTCTACATTTTTATTTTAATGCACTATTTACATTTTAAATGATTTATTTTCCCAATCTGAAGTTCAAATATACTCATTAAACAAATATTATAAACTACTGAAACAGTTGTGATGCGCACGCTTTAGTAAAGGCATCTTCCACTGATTGGGGCTGTGTGGACACACTCACGCTGATGTGTTAATCACACTCACATTTTATTTCTTAAACCCACATCAAAAACATGTCAGAAAACTGAGTTATATCATTTATAGAAACTTATAGGTATACACACACACTCTCTCTCTCTCTCTCTCTCTCTCTCTAAAAAATAACTCAAGAGGTCTGTTACCACTACATAGTTTAATACTTTATTGTAACTTAAAAATTCTAAAATGCTGATCAGATTAAAACTTTTAAATTGTCAGAATAATTTTAAGTTTTCACATCAGGAAAATATTGATAATTACATAAATGTAAAAATGTGGCTAATTTAAAGGTAAATATATCTGTCAGTTACTTTAAAACAATATTTGACTTGCAGCAACCCAAATAAATTTTCCACACTAATGGAATTGTTTAGTATTTTTAAGTCCACATCCTGATGTTTTTTAATCATTTTTTATACTGATAATATGGGACAGTACATGTTTTTGTTTTGTAAAACAATAAAAACCTGTGGTTTAATAAATTAAAAAATTTAACCGAAAAACAAAAATGTTTTTGGCAAATGTATTTCTTACAAGCATGAACAGTAAATTTGAAAACAAACAAAAGTGTATGAATTTATTTCAGGTTCTAAATTTAAAAAGATATGCATGTCATTAAGTAAATAACACAGGATTTGTTTTCAATTTTCAAACTTATTTTTTAAAGTGCTCAACTTAAACATTTGAGGTTTTGCTATGTAAAAATGTCTAATTGAAGAGGGAAAGATTTGTGTAACAAAAAAAGGTTGTTGTCTGAACTTCATTTTGTTAAATGTTGTCGTAACTTGAATATATTAATGCAAGCTGCTGCGTCAATTTTTTGTTTCGTATAACAATATTTTTTTAGAGTGTAATTTAAAGGTAAATGTGTCTGTCATTTAGTTTGGAACAAAATTTAACTTAATAACTCAATTTTTCCACACAATTGTGAATTTTAAAGCTCCTCCCTCACTGAACAAGCAAGAAGCAAGTGTGGACAGGTTTCAGGCAGACTGTTCGGCACAAAGGACATTTTACGGTGAGATATCTGAGTTTTATTTCATTTCCAAATCAATTTTCTCTTGATGTTAGCAGTGTTTTTTTTTTAACTTTTTTTTCTGGCTTTATATAAATACACAAGAATTTGAGGAGGACCTTTAAAGGCAAGTGATGACAATTTCCATCATTGCTGATCAGTCTACTCTGGAATTAAACCACAAGATGGAAGCCATCATGGTTGAGGGAATGATAATGCTAAATAGAGTGGACATCTCAAAGTGCTGCTGATGGGCATAATACATGCTCTGAATCAAAGCTGCCTCAAGGAACTGAAATATACGAGTGAAGTTTCTCGAATTTGATGGACTGAAGCCCAGTGCAAATGTAATGCACATTATTTTCTGAAGTCTCTGCTTAATTTACAGTAGATTTTGCTCTTTATGTTGCACTGTATGTTCTTTTGTATCTGCAAGTCCACACACTGATGTTTTTTGTTATTTTTCATGCTGTTTATATGAGACAGTACACATTTTTGTTTTGTACAATACTGAAACTGGGGTTTAAAATACATAAAATAAATAATAAAAAAATACTGAAAAGCAAAAATGTTGTTAAATGTTTCTTACAAGCAACTAAATGAACAATACATTTGAAAACATACAAAAAACTACTACATAGTATGAGTGTACTATGTATAATTATGGTAATTAATAACACTAAATTTATTTAAAAGTTTGATTTAAAAAAATTGTTAAAAACAATCTAATTTTTAAGTAGTTTAAACTGTAAAAAGCCTCTGATTGAAGAGGAAAAGGTCATTTGGCTAACATGTTTGTTAGATGTTGTTAGAATTTAATATGTATGAATATATATGTTGAATATATTATATATGCAAACTGTTGATTTGATTTGTTTGGTTTACACACACACATACATGCATATTAAACACTCACTCACACACACACACACACACACACACACACACACACACACACACACACACACACACACACACACACACATATATATATATATATATATATATATATATATATATATATATATATATATATATATATATACATGCATACATATAAAACACACACACACACACACATACACACACACTCACACCACAGTGGTCGCAGAAGTTCAGAGTCAGTGTTTCTGAGAGATGAAGCACACAGATATGAGAATACATGAGAAATTAAGCAGCGTGTCAGGATGAGGTTAGTGTTTAACACACACACTTCCGCTTTGAAGTGGTTAGGTGTGTGTAGGGATTGCAGAATTTACACACACGCACACAGACCTCCAACAACTCCACACAGGTGTGTTAGTGTCTCAGGTGTGCAGTCCTCTCTCTCTCTCTCTCTCTCTCTCTCACACACACACACAGAGAGAGAGGGAGATTATTTAATTTTATTTTTATATATAAATGTCATCTTTTTTTACTACTACTATTTACTGTGTGTACTGTTATATATATATATGTTACTTTTTATGTAAACTTTATAACTGCTTTGGCAATACAATTGAAGCAATTATTGAATTTAATTGAATTGAGAGAGAGAGAGAGAGAGAGAGAGAGAGAGAGAGAGAGAGTTAATGAATGTCTCTGATAACGAGCTGATGATCTCAGGAATCTTAAACTCCTGCTGAGTCTATAAAACACTGCAGTAAATCATACAGGCCTCTGTGTGTGTGTGTGTGTGTGTGTATGTGTGTGTGTTTTGCGCAAGCTCTGCCGTCAGTAAATGAGTCTTGAGCGCCATCTACTGAACAGTAAATTAATCTACAGCAGACTTCTTTCTTTCTTTCTGTCAGCCTCATTGTGTTGAGTATTGAGCTGAAGTCCTCCTGACATCTCTGAAGCTCATTTAAACATTTATTTAATCGTTTGCTGCTTTATTTTGAAATGTTTACCTCATCCTCCTCATCCTCATCAAGTGTTGTTTATAGTCACTGGAGTCTCCTGTACAGTCCTGCACTCTGGTCCAGCAGCTGCTCTGTGTTCAGTTTCTGCATTATTGTTTTCCACACAGCAGTGCTTGATCTGATCCAAGATCAGTGTAATGGAGAGCTCAGTATGGAGTCAATCTAGAGCCTTATATACTTACAAAATAAAAGAAAGTTTTGCATTAAAAAAGAAGAGACAAAAAAGAATAAATAAATGCAAATCTTTAATTTTTGTGAAATAAAAATGAAATTTGCAAATAAAAAATACAAAAATACTTGCAATTAAATAAAAATAAAACTAGATGTGTTTGCAAAACTGTTTTATAGCATTGCCTTTACAAAACCTCATTTTGATTTGCTCTTTGGTCATCTGTGAGTGAGTTCGCCGTGCTGTTTTCATTTCGCATATATTTATACTGTTCAGTATTATACGCTGCTC
>NC_141036.1:60670000-60680000 GCF_052040795.2 Danio rerio
GTGTGATTTTGTGTTTGAGTGTGTGATTGATTGTTTAGGGTGAGTGTGTGGGATTGAGTGTGTGTTTTGTGTGATTAAGTAAGTGTTTATATGTGTATTTAAGTGTGTGTGTGTGTGTGTGTGTGTTTGTGTGACTATGTTTGTGTTTCAGTGTGTGTGTTTAAGTGGGTGTATATGTGTGTTGAGTGTGTGATTGTGTTGAGTGTGTGATTGTGTTGAGTGTGTGATTGTGTTGAGTGTGTGATTGTGTTGAGTGTGTGATTGTGTTGAGTGTGTGATTGTGTTGAGTGTGTGATTGTGTTGAGTGTGTGATTGTGTTGAGTGTGTGATTGTGTTGAGTGTGTGATTGTGTGTTTCAGTGTGTGTGCTGCTGGCACTAACAGGCAGAGAGGGAATCGGCAGAGAACTAAAGCGCTGTTTAGTGCAACACACGATCAAAACAAACACAAGTTGAGTTACAGCGGAGTGAGGACATCATACTGTGCAAACTAACATCAAACACCTGAGAGCACAACTACTGATGACTGCTGCTACTGTATCTCATCAAAAGAACTGTGTGTGTGCGTCATGTCTTCTATACAGATATTCAGTTATTAATAATGGGCAAATATTACACTTTGGTGATGAGGAAATCAGCTGATATTCTCCTATATTCATCATCAGCTCAGGCAGACTCAGGTGGTGAGGTTTCTGACACTGGCCGTCAGTAAAATACCACCAAATCCAATTCAAACCCTGATTCTTCCACTAAAGGCGGAGAACACAGAAGCATTGATCATGTTGTATGTTTTCCATCACCATCCTTCAGGAGCTCCGTCTGTTCTGGAGCCGATCGGAAACTCGCCATAGCAACAGAACGTCTCCTGTGAGAGGCTGATGCAGAATGAGTTCACACAGAGGAGCATCTTCACGGTTGTGTTTACTTTGCCTTTGGTAATTCTTCACTAAGGTCTTGAGATTTTTAAATATTCACTCTTCTGATTTGCATACTGATCAGGTAATCACTAACGGATGGAGGGACACAGCTAGACAAAACACAAGTCCACTACACTGCTGCTAAACGGAAGTTCTGCTTTTGTGTGTAGAAATTCATCTTAAGCGTGACTCACTATGTACAATGCACCATTTACAGTGGACAGGCAGTGTACAGCAGGGCTGCGTTTACACAACAGTGCTGCGGGTAAAAAAGAAAAACTTTCATTCTGCAGTTTTGAAACGTTTCATAGAGATGAGGACAGCTGGACCAAACCCTCCGCTCATTCAGAGCTGTGAAAATGACTGAAGCTGTATTCCTGATGTCCAGTAGCAGGCGCTGTGACTGACACAAACACTGCACTGACTACTGTAGTCAACACTGACATGCAGTCATGTTCCTTCAGCTTAGTCCCTTATTTATCAGGGGTCGACACAGCGGAATGAACCGCCAACTATTCCGGGATATGTTTTATGCAGTGGATGCCCATCCAGCCGCAACCCATTACTGGGAAACACCCATACACATTCATTCACACACACACTCATGCACTGCGAAAAGTTTATTTGATCAGTTCCCCTATAGCGCATGTGTTTGGACTGTGGGGGAAACCAGGAGGAAACCCACACCAACACAGGGAGAACATGCAAACTCAGAAAAGCCAACTGACCCAGCTGGGGCTCGATCCAGCGACCTTCTTGCTATGATGCCACAGTGTTGACCACTGAGCCACCATGCCGGCCTAAACTGAGACATTCATTCTTCTTTTTCAGTTTAGTCCCTTTTATTAATCAGGGGTCACCACAGTGGAATGAACCTCCAACTTATCCAACATATGTTTTACACAGCGGATGCCCATTCACACACACACACACACTCACACTCATACACTACAGCCAGTTTAGTTCATCAATTCCCCTACATGTGTTTGGACTGTGGGGGAAACCGGAGCACCCGGAGGAAACCCACACCAACACGGGGAGAACATGCAAACTCCACACAGAAATGTCAACTGACCCAGCCGGGACTCGAACCAGTGACCTTCATGCTGTGAGGCCACAGTGCTAACCACTGAGCCACTGTGCCGCCCTAAACTGGGACATTCATTCATTTATTATATTTTCGGCTTAGCCCCTTTATTAATGAAGGTTTGCCACAGTGGAATGAACCACCAACTTATCCAGTATATGTTTTACACAGCGGATGCCCTTCCAGCTGCAACCCATACACTGCAGACAATTTTAGCCGACCCAATTCACCTACATCCTATGTGTTTGAACTGTGAGGGAAACCGGAGCGCCCGGAGGAAACCCATGCACACGCATGGAGAACTCCACACAGAAATGCCATCTGACCCAGCCGAGGCTCAAACCAGCAACCTTCTTGCTGTGAGGAGACAGCATTACCTACTGGGCCGTGGCGTCCCTGTGCAAATGAATGGTGAAAATGCATCAAAAGCTTTTGATTTTTATTTGAAGGCAGTGTGGTGTAAACGCTTCCCCAAATCAACACAAGTTCCCTGTGCTGAAAATATTTCCCTACTCCCCAGAACATACTTTGTTTGGTCCCCCAGGGCAGCCAGGACACATTACATTAGACTCTAGATGGAAGTGCAATAAGATTTGTCGTATTTGTAACCCTGTGACGGACGGTCAATGGCATACGGTGTGATGGTGACTCTCCAGCTTCTGCATTGGCTAGAGAGAGCGGTTCAGACAGCTTGTGTGTAATCTGTAATTGTGATGTTATATGGCTAAATCTGTTCTGACCTGATGGAGCATTCTCTGATCTTCTCATATGTTTAACTGTGCAAATGTGTCATAAAGTGTGGCAGTTCTTCATTTACATTCCCTTTAAGACATTTTTGGCAAATGACAGAATTTGAGTCTCTACTATGAAAGATTAAAAGCCCGTCACCTACAAACAGCAGAGATCATTTCTGGAAATATCAAATATCTGTTCAGGGAAGGATGCTGGTTCTCTAGCATGTGTTGCTGATGACTTGGTTGACCGGTCACACAAAAAGATTCTACCTGACATTCCCGGATGACCTGAACGACACCAATCAAGTTCTTCTAGTACTAGAGTCATTTTGTTTTTACCTTGATTAGTTTGGGTAGATGTTAAGTCAGTAGAGCTACACCTTCGCCATGGTCCAACGCAGACCGCATGCTCATGGAACCTGAACTGATCCTGTAGAAATCTCCAATTCTGTCTCCGACAGCCTCCACATCCCTCCTCACATGTTAGCAGGATACTTTTGTCTCTTGCTCTCTAAATCTCTCTGCAAGTCCTGCTCTTTCTTTGCCTCGTTTGCTGAAGTGGAGGTGGACTGGAGGACTGGAGATGCAGAGCCACTGGGAGCAGGAGAGTGAGATGGACTTAAGGTCGGAGTAGACAAAACATTTAAGGTCTGAGTCTGGGCTGCAGCTGGCTTCAGCGGCTGTGAAGTAGAAGGAGATGGAGTGGATGCTGGAGAAGCAGCAGGAGCAGGGGTGGAGGGTCTGCTGGGGGCCGGGGTGTGGATCGGGGACACTGGGGTCCAAGGAGAGCTGGAGGTCTGTGTGGCACTCTGGGTTTGACTGGAGACTGGAGAACGTGCTGGAGAAGAAGCAGAACTCAGAACCTGGATGGTGGATGACAGCTGGACTGCAGAACTTTGTCCTGGGGTGAAGCCTAGAGGTTTACTTGGCATCTGAGCAGGAAACGGACTCTGGGTGGAGGCTGAGGTTGGAATTGCAGCTGGGATCTGGACAGGAGTTGGACTCCGGCTCTGGGATTGGATTTGGATGGCCACTGGTGTTCTAGATTGGGTGGGGGTCTGAATGGGAGTTTGAATAGGTGTTGGGGTTCGAGTCGGGGTGGGGGTGTGAGAGGGAGTGACAGTGGGTGTTGAATTGGTGGTGCAGGATAATGGGGAGGGTGGTGGAGGTGTCTGAGAGGGCTTGGCACGGGAGTTCTGAGCCAAAGAGTTGCCAGATGAAGAAGTTGGAGAGGTGGAGATGGATGGAGAGGGAGAAGGAGGGCGTAGGCAAGGCGGAGGAGATGTGGAGGGAGGAGTGGGTATTGCGGTGCACGGTTTGGCCCGCTGGGTTTGAGGAACTCCTAGAACAGTGGCAGTGAGGGGTAAAGGAGGGTTGGTGGAGCACAGAGGGGTTTGCTTGGGGGATGAGGATGAAGGTGCGAGAGGTGGCAGAGCTGATGCTAGGGGAGCTGCATGTGCCAGCTGAGTGGGCAGCAGCAGGGCAGGGTGTGCTGCCATTTGTGGAGCAACTGGCTGTAGTGCATTTGAACTCAAAACCCCTGCGCTTCCTCCTCTAGCAAGACTTGCGGACAGAAGGAAGGGTGCCGGCAGCAGGTTTCCTCCGGATGCTTTCCGGTGGAGGGGTGGGTGAGGCTGGACTCCTGTCCAGCCCCGGTGCGGAAGCGTCGGCTGTGATGCGGAGAGCAGGCGTGCCTCCTGGGTGAGTCTGCCAATCATGGGCAGGCCCTGAGTGCTGCCGCCGCCAACATGGCGCAGTAAAGCTTCTTTGGCCCCCTGCGGAGTAGAGCTGATGTTGCGTCCTTCAGTGGACAGAGCCACGACCGCTGAAGGGGGCGGAGCTACTTTATGCACAGCTGATGTGGTGGGCTCCGTGTGGAGGCGCAGACTGTAATGAAGAGTTCTGCCAGCTTGCAAGGGGGCAGGGACTGATGATGCAGGTGTAGGAGGAGCTTTAGCAACTCCTCCTGTCGGAGGAGGAGCCATCCCCACAGTGGTTGGTCCTAAGGTGGAGGGTGAGGGTGTAGGAGTTATAGTGGATGGGAATCCCCGCGGAGGCAGTCCACCCATCACACTGATCAGAGAGCTGAGAGACTGGCGAGGGTGTAGAATAGGCGGGCGGGGAGGTGAGAGCGGGCAAGAGGAGGGTGACGGTGAGATGGGCAGTGCAGAGGGAAGGAAGATGGCGGCTCCGAGGGCGTGCTGCTGTTGGAGCTGCTGTTGGAGCTGCTGCTGCTGCTGCTGCTGATGCATTAATGCTATGGCCACATTGGTGGTGGCGGCGGCCGTCTGCAGGGGAGCGTGGACCAGCGGTGCCCAGATCAGAGGGTGAGGTCTTGGGGAGACCGTCCCTCCAGTGCTGCCTCGGGGGCCCACAGTGATGTCCTGCATGGTGGGCATGCTGTCATGCTTCACGATCTGCTGGACCAGAACACTGTCACAGGAACCCAGACCGGCAGCTCCTGCCCCTCCGCCACGGCTGCCTCCTCCCCGACCCAGACTGCTGCCCGCTACTGACCCTCCCTGAGACGTCTTGCGCAACAATATGGAGTTCTTCTTACCTGTGAGCAAAAGGAAATCAGAAGTGAGTTAGGATGAACACAAAGTAAAGTCAACACAGATCCTGCACACTGAACCTGATGCTTCTTATTTCATCCTTTGTGAAAAAACTAACTCAGTTAATTCAAGAATCGATGCTTTGTTCTGCTCTCTCTTCTTCAAAAAAGACAGAGGAAATACTGTTCATCAATCCACTGCATGAAGAGGAAGGAGACGTCAGCTCCTCATCAAAGAGCTGTGCGAGAATATCCTGAAATTCAGTGCTTATTTCAGGAAATCTGTGGCACTCTGAAACCTTGCTTATGATACCGCAGCCACATTTCCCTAAATTAATCTTGAACCGAGACTGGTACATCAAAGGTAGGCACACACACACACACACACACTAACATTTGACAAATAGCAGCAGGAAAGGTGTGTGCTGAAAGCACCATTCAGTACTCTACAGCAGTGGATCTCAGCCCTCTGCCTCATTCAGTCTTTATATTCCGCATTCAGTTAGTCCTGAAGTGCTCTCTGCAGCAAGTGATAGCACTCTGGATTTGGGTTTTGGTAGCCTTAGTAAAGATTTCAGACACACACTCGAGTTTTTAACAAAAAGGTTTTACCGATACGGTCGAGTCTGTCCGCTGCCACCGTCTCGAAGGCTCGTCTCATCATGGGATGCTCCTCCAGAACCTCATTGAAGCTGTCCACACTGAGGGAGTACAGGCGGCAGTAGGTGTCTGCCCGGACACTGGCCGTCCTCCTGCCACGGGTCAGCAGACAGATCTCTGCATCAGGGAGAAACACCAGCAGCTTAGAAAGAGTTATTGCACAGCTCCAGCCAGAAGTTAGCATCAGTTATCAATATTATTTATTGAACTGTATCTTATTAATGTCTACCCTCACCCCAACCCTAAACCTGCCCCTCACAGTTAGGGAAAAGTGGCGATTATTGATTGTGTTGTGATAATATAAATAATTCTCGTTAACTTCCAACTGCAACTGTATCCCTTCTAGACTTTACCATTAGAAAGAAAACTAAAGCACTTAGGTCAGGTCAGGGTGTCCAAACTCTGCATAGATTAGCTCCAGCTTCCAGTAAAGCTTGTCTGGAAGTTTGTAGTTTACCTTAAAGAGCTGGATCAGCTGCTTCAGGTTTGATTAATTGGGGCTGAAGCTAAAATATGCTGGACACCAGCCCTCCAGGAGTTTGGGCATCCCTGACTTAAAGAGACAGTTGACCAAATAAGAAATGCTGTAAGCACTGCCTCACCCTTCACTCGTCACAAACCTGTCTGAGTTTCTTTCTTCTGTTCAACACAAGGGAAGATATTGTGAAAAATGTTGGAAAATGTTGGTTGACTTCTGTAGTATTTGTTTTTCCTACTACATTTGTCAACGCTGTGTCCATCATTCTTCAAAATATCTTCAAAAGAAGCAGTATCCTGAGCAGATCTGCCTGAGCTCTTCAGAAACTCACCACCGAAGTAAGAGCCGTCGCTGAGTTTGGTCTCCTTGTTTCCTCGAGTGAGGACGCTGACCCGTCCGTGCTGGATGAAGTACATCTTACGGCCGACGGTTCCCTCGCGGATGATGAAGTCATTGGGCTGGAACACCTCAAACTTCAGCTTGGTGAGCACCGCGGTCACGAAGTTTGGGTCGGCGTTAGCGAACAGAGGCATGTTAGCCACCAAGCTACGGCAGTTGAAGCTCACGATCTCCTGGTAGAATCACACAATATTATTAAGCTGGTTAAAGCTTGAGAAATTCCTCAACAAGATAACACAATAATGCAGAGGATTTCACTAGCAAACTGCTGTTGAGCCAAAACTAGTCATTAATGAAATGTGTTCATTCATTCATTTTCTTTTCGGCTTAGTCTCTTTATTAATCTGGGGGCGCCACAGCGGAATGAACCGCCAACTTATCCAGCATATGTTTCACGCAGCAGGTGCCCTTCCAGCTGCAACATCCAGCTGGGAAACATCCATACACACGCACACACTACGGACAATACAGTCCAAACACATGCGCTATAGGGGGATTGGGTGAGCTAAATTGCCCGCAGTGTATGTGTGTAAATGAGTGTGTATGGATGTTTCCCAATGATGGGTTGCAGCTGGAAGGGCATCCGCTGTGTAAAACATATTCTGGATAAGTTGGCGGTTTATTCCCCTGTGGTGACCCCTGATTAATAAAGGCACTAAGCCGAAAAGAAAATGAATGAATGAATAAGGATTTGTATGTTGTCCTGTGTGCACACTGTCATGTTCAACACATGTTATTTATCAATTCTTGTTTATTTATTCTGTATATTTACACAGCCTTATGCTTACACAACCACAACATGATCTAAAGCGCAGAGATTGAGAAGCAAACTGACCTCCTTTAAGGGCTCGCTCAGCTCTCCCAGAATGTTATCCTCATCAAACATCTTGCCCTGGTATCGATGCTCATAATACTCGTGGATTTTCTGCCTGACGTCTGCTGGAAGCTTGTGGAACGACATGTACTGCTCCACCTGCTTATACTGGACCACACACACACACACACACACACACACACACACACACACACACACACACACACACAGCGTTAGTTAGTCTGACTCTTCTTCAGTAAACATTTACAGATCATGCATGACAGATATTACTAATTTTAACCAGCACTCATCAGCACATGAAAATACTATAAGTTGTTGTAAATACTCAAAATTGTATATCGATTCTATTGTAAAAGTACTTGAATTGATCTGTTGTGGTGATTCCACAGTTGCTATGGTAACACAAAAATTATGGTAATTGATCTGTTGTGGTGATTCTACAGTTGCTATGGTAACACAAAAATTATGGTAATTGATCTGTTGTGGTGATTCTACAGTTGCTATGGTAACACAACAATTATGGTAATTGATCTGTTGTGGGGATTCTACAGTTGCTATGGTAACACAACAATTATGGTAATTGATCTGTTGTGGTGATTCTACAGTTGCTATGGTAACACAACAATTATGGTAATTGATCTGTTGTGGGGATTCTACAGTTGCTATGGTAACACAACAATTATGGTAATTGATCTGTTGTGGGGATTCTACAGTTGCTATGGTAACACAACAATTATGGTAATTGATCTGTTGTGGTGATTCTACAGTTGCTATGGTAACACAACAATTATGGTAATTGATCTGTTGTGGGGATTCTACAGTTGCTATGGTAACACAACAATTATGGTAATTGATCTGTTGTGGTGATTCTACAGTTGCTATGGTAACACAACAACTATAGTTGGTAACACAACAATTATGGTAATTAATCTGTTGTGGTGATTCCACAGTTGCTATGGTAACACAACAATAATTGTAATTGATCTGTTGTGGTGGAATTAATTTGAAAATGATGTGAGGGCACTTTACAGTCCTATGTTCCTTTTTGATCCTGAAGACCACAAGCAGGGTTCACAGATGAGCGGGTTAAACAACAACAACAACAACAACATCATCTACAGGTGAGTGTGCTTGAACAAAAGACAATGACAGATATCCCAGCATGCAGCAGTGCACCTATACTGTATAATGCCTCATGTGTTGCAGCTGACGATGAAGATTAAAGGTATCGCAAATTTAAAATGACATTTTTTCAGATGTTAGTTTCAGTGTTAGTCTTTAGGATATCTTAGCATCTCCACAACATCTAATTAGAAAACTGATCAGTTTGTCTCTTTCACCTAAATCAATGACTTTTTCTGTCGTCTCCTCATACTTCAGTTTCTCATCAAATCTCCTGACCAATCGAAGGCTCACTAGTGTCTGACGTGCCCCGCCCCCTTCTTCTTATTGGCTGTTCATCTGATGCGCTTGAGCTCAACTACTTTTACTGGCAGAGCGGTGAGAAAAACAACATGCCATTGGCTGTCTTTAAAGAGGCAGAACTACTCAATGTCTCTCCCTGTTTCTGTTGAGATTACATCAAACATTATAAATGCTATTTCAGAGCACTTTAATCAGTCCTGCAGATGGCTGTGTGGTGTTTTACCTTCTCCTGGTACTGTCTGCGAGAGGAGTCGAGCGACTGGATGAGCGCTGTGGCGTGGCCGATGAACATGGCGTAACACGTGGCTCCTACGATCATGCTGAGCATCGTGAGCCACACGTCCGTCATCCCCTCCGGAGCCTGAGCGCCGTACCCGATACACAGCATGTGGCTCATGGCCTTGAAGAGCGCGTATGAGTACTGGACACCCCACGTGTCATTCTGAAACACAACAGATTCACTGAAAAGAGTATTAACAGAGGGTGGAGCCAGCTCCAAGTGGGTGGGACTTAAGCTCCAAGTGGGCTTTACAAATCTGGAGTTTTTATTTATTTATGTCTTATTTGTGTTTTATGAGTGTCTGCACCTATACCAACTTTAAACTCAACCTCCCAGCAGCCTGCTGTGCTTTACTAATGTCTACTCCACCTACACTAACTCTAAACCCCGCCCACTTATGGTGCAAGTCCCTCCCACTTGGAGTTCTCCAGGCTGCAGTGATGCCTACTTTATTGGTCATAACACCTCATATCAGTGCTGCATTCTGATTGGCTGATGGTCACTCCCAGGTGTTTGGTTAATGTCAGCTAAAGTAGTTCTGGCAGGTTTAGAGCACATCACAGCTCCAGATCACTCCGCTGAATGATTAGAGTTATTTCACAGCTACAACAGTCAGAAAACACATCAGAACAC
>NC_141036.1:60685000-60695000 GCF_052040795.2 Danio rerio
GAGGACATCAGACATGACCTCATAAACCACCTCAGTGATGTAATACTCTGATCATATACACACACATTCTGTCCTCATTAAACACATAAACCAGCACACACACACACAGAGCATGTGGATATGCAAATGAGCGCGGTGAGTCTGTCCGCTGTCAGAAATGAGCTGATCAAATATTCATAATCTGATGAATTATTCATTAAACATTTGCATAATGCATGATTCAATCAGCTGCTGATACAATTACATTAAACTGCAGCGATGAATAGAGGAGTGAGGCCATCACACACACACACACACACACACACACACACACACACCCCCACACACACACGCATTCCTGACCTACAGCTGAAGATTATGAGCAGATTATTACTGATCACACACCTGTACCTGTCTCTCTCTCTCTGTGTGTGTGTAAGAGAGTGAGTAAGAGAGAGTGTGTGTGAGAGTCAGTGACGTATGTATAAGTGTCTGAGTGTGTGTGTGTGTGTGCGCGCCTCAGACCTGTTTAAGTGTCCTAGATTCTGAAGGAAGTTTTGAGCTGCTGGTTGTCGACAGACTGGTAATCAACTCACACACACACACACACACACACACACACACACACACACACACACTGAGAGACTGGAGTGATGATCTGTGGTGTGTGTGTGTGTGTGTGTGTGTGTGTGTGTGTGTGTGTGTGTGTGTGTGTGTGTGTGTGTGTGTGTGTGTGTGTGTGCTGACGGGCTCCGCTGGACTCCTGCATTACTGCATTAACACTCCATGCAGCTCCCAGAAACATGATCAATGATATTGAGCTCAACAGTGAAGACGGAGATCAACACACACACACACATACACACACACACACACACACACACACACACACACACACACACACACACACACACACACACACACAGCTGCTAGTGTTCATCATTCATCTCCCAGCTGTGGCTATTGTGAAGCATCATACAGTAAGTGTGTTAATGACTCAACACACTCTTAAAGGCACAGTACACCCAATAATGAACATCCCCTCATCATTTACACACACACTCGAGCGCTTCTACACCTCTATGAGTTTCCTTCTTCAGTTCAACACAAATGAAGATAATCTGAAGAATGCTGGAAAAAACAGACACTGACTTCCATTGTAGGAACATAAATCTACTGTGTGTACTCCAGCATTCTTCAAAATATCTTCCTTTGCGTTCAACAGATGAACTAGAGGAGGAGAAGATGACAGAATGTTCATTATTGAGTGAACTGTCCCTTTAAACGGGGCTATATATATTTGTTTATATGTTTTATTTATATCCATCATGAAGATAATGTTCTGCTTTATGATATTCAGACGTGATATTAGAATCAGTCATTACTTTGTCTTTATTCTCCCTCCAATTCACTAATAATTAATAACACACATCTGTAAAGTTGCTGCAATATTCATCATCAGTTTCAGCTGAAAGTCTTTCATTCATTCAGTCATTCATTCATTCATTCATTCACTTACTCTTTTACTCACTCACTCATTCATTTATTCATTCCCGCATTCATTCACTCATTTATTCATTCACTTATTAATTCCTTCATCTATTTATTTACTCATTCATTCACCTATTCATTCACTCCTTCATTCATGTACTTCTTCATACACTTTCTCTTTTACTCCTCATTCTTTCATTTATTCATTCAAACATTCATTCATTGATTCATTCATTCACTTTCTTTTATACTCACTACCTCACTCATTCATTCATTCACTCACTCACTTACTTATTCATTAATTAATTCATTTATTCACTCATTCATTCACTTATTCATTCATCTATTAATTTACTCATTCCTTTATTCATTCACTAATTCACCCATTCATTCACTCATTTATTAATTTACTCATTCATTCACCTATTCATTCACTTATTCGTTCATCTATTAATTTACTCATTCATTTACTCATTCATTTATTCGCTAATTCACCCATTCATTCACTCATTTATTCATTTACTCATTCATTCACCTATTCATTATTTCACTGATTCATTCATTATTTCATTCATTCATTCATATATTTATTTACTCATTCATTCACCTATTGATTCTCTCATATATTTATTCACACATATACTCATTTACTCATTAATTTTTCTTCAGCTTTGTCTCTTTATTCATCAAGGGTCACCACAGCGGAATGAACCACCAACTATTCCAGCATATGTTTTACACAGTGGATGCCCTTTCAGCTTTGATATAAATATGCTTTTTATCCTGATATGCTGTTGTTTTTATATTCGCTTTTATTTCACTTGCATTCGTTATTTAATGCTGAAAGAAATAATAGACATTGTTTAAATTGTTATTTCACCATCAAAATGCATATTTCATATCATTATCATCTTTTGATATAAAGTACTGTTTAATTTATTGATTGTTAAAAATGAAATCATTTAAGTGCTATATATATATATATTTTTATTAGTGAAAGTGCCCGCTCACTTTCACAAGGCCTGTCAAAAATACACTTCTGCCACTATAACCCAAATGCACTATTATTGTTGCATTATCATTGTTTATTAACTGTTATGTATGGAGAATTTAAATATATTTATTTTCCCTCCAGTCATTTTCAGTCATCACGTTACATTTTGGTCATTTTCCCTCCAAATAAAATTGATTTGCTGTCTGGCCCGGTTTGGCACAGAATGTATCGGTTCAGCATTAAATCGGTGCAGCACGACAGTGGAAAAGCGGCTTTTGAAGAGACAATTCCTTTAAAAAGATATTTTTTTCCAAGAAAAATATACGAATGATATTTTAGTTTGAGCCCAGTTGTGCGGGTGGAGGATTTTCGCTCAGTGGAAAGTAAGAATTTAATTATCTTCTGTCATATATTTGCATTTTTTATAATATGTCGTCATTTTAAAGATTACGTCTTGCGTCTGATTTTTCCTTGACGTCCACATTTTTCTGCTGATGTGCTTTTACATTTAGATTTGAGCGAAATATTAAATTTAAAAAGGAAACAAATTATTTTGTAATGTTTCCCCTTCATAGTGTAGCTTTGACAGAGAGCATCAGTGTTTCTTGACATGACTGAATGAAGGGGGCGGGGCGGGGAGGGGCGGGGCGGTGCTGGATTTGTGGTTACCTTGGTATAAAATCCTGCAGGCGCCTCCGCTCACTGTGAGGTGGGTAATGAACACCTCTGCAGTTGTAAACACTTGACTGAATGAACATAATTCATAATTAATGATCATGACTGACACACTCTGCATCACCGGCCGCGGGAAACACCGGCAGCTCCACACATCACACATGATCACCTGATCATGATCATCTAATCACTATCCTGATCACCCTAGCAACCAGCAATCAACAGCTTAACAACTGCTCAGCAATTCCATTGCAACCGCCTAAAGCAGAGGATAAATCCCCATCCAGTGTGTGTGTGTGTGTGTGTGTGTGTGTGTGTAGAGGAGTGTGTGTAGACAGCAGCACATCAGGAGTCTCCAGACTGCAGCTATTTTTAGTGTAAAGGTTTTATTGGATTCCTGGGGGCCGGGCAGGATGGCTGGGGTCTGTCTGCAAACAATCACCTGCTCAAGAGAGTGTGTGTGTGTGTGTGTGTGTGTGAGAGAGAGAGAGAGAGACCCATAAAAAGTACTGCAACAAAACATCTGGAGTTCTTGAAAGTGTGTGTGTGTGTGTGTGTGTGTGTGTGTGTGTGTGTGTGTGTGTGTGTGTGTCTGACACATCTACACCACCTGACACCAGTCTTGCCGCTTATCCCAGTTGTAGGAACACAGATAATATCTGCTCTTCTAGCTGCTGATCTGGTGTCAGAAGTGTCTCTATGAAAGGTGAAGGCCTCTAGATTTTGCTGATTTGAGCTCAATAAATCTGATCATGTCTTGATGTTGACTGATTTGATGAGGACAGTGCGCTCTGACTCTGCTCACACTAAAGTGTCATCACTGAACAGAAATAATGTCCAGTATAGAATATAAAGTCCTGCTGCAGTGGAGACAGAATAAATATTGTGTCTGACTCCATCATGAGCTTGGAGGACTGCATCCATACATCTCTGACATGAGGAATCCACCTTCTGACACTTTCACACATCATCAACTAGAAGACCAGATATTATCTGCTGCTCTTACAGCTGATCCACCACAAGACTCCTGTCAGGGAGTGTGTATTTGGTCAAGTAAAAACTGAAAATCTGTAATCTAAGGGTTCAAAAAAATCAAAATGCAGAGAAAATAATTTGTTTATCATATGTACAGTAGGAGAGTTAATGCTGTAATGGAACATGATCCTTCATTAATATACTACTGATTTTAGGCAAGAAAGGAAACAGTATTGTGACTCTGACAATGATGCCTGTTCCTGCACACAGCCGTGCAGCTAAACACTGGATTTGATATTAATGAGTAAAAATGTTTAATGAATGTTAAAAGCTGGAGTAATAAAAACCATTATTATTATTATTATTACTATTATTATTATTAATAAAACTAATATTATTATTATCAATATTAATATTATTACTATTGTTATTATTATTATTACTGTTATTATTATTATTATTACTACTATTATTACTATTACTATTTTAAATATTATTATTATTACTATTATCATTATTATTCTTATTACTATTATTAATATTATTACTATTATTATTATTAATATTATTATTAGTAGTCCTATTATTATTATTACTTTTATTACTATTAATATTATTACTATTATTATTATAATTACTAATTTTATTATTATAATTACTAATTTTATTAATATTATTACTATTATTAATAGTAATATTACTATTATTATAAATATTATTACTATTATTATTAAGATTATTATTATTACGATTATTATTTCTTTTAAATAATTATTATTATTATCTTCTGGCTTTAGCTGCAGTGATGCACTACTGTTGAGATGTTTGTGCTCTGTTGAGAGGTTTCTACTTTACTCGTCGAGACCGCTTTACAGACATTTAATGTTATTTTGATTTAAAAAAAACTTTAAAAAGGCGACGCAAAGGTTTGAGTCTCGGCTGGTTTGAGTCTCGGCAGGGTCAGTTGGTGTTTCTGTGTGGAGTTTGCATGTTCTCCCCGTGTTGGTGTGGGTTTCCTCCGGGTGCTCCGGTTTCCCCCACAGTCCAAACACATGCGCTATAGGGGGATTGGGTGAGCTAAATTGTCCGTTGTGAATGAGTGTGTATGGATCTCTCCCAGAGATGGGTTGCAGCTGGAAGGGCATCCGCTGTGTAAAACATGTAAGTTGGCGGTTCATTCTGCTGTGGTGAGCCCAGATTAATAAAGAGACTAAGCCGACAAGAAAATTGAATGAGTAAACGAAGAAACTTAAAAGGCATGATTCCTCTGTGAACACTAATGCTGCATATTGAATCCCTGTGCTGCTTTAAACAGTAGAAACTCCACAGTGTAAACGACACATCTTTAAAAATACCCAACATTTGAGCCAGTAGCCCAGCATTTAGAGTAGATTAAAAAAATAAAGCGCATCACATTTTTCCACAAAAGCAAGATTTAACACTATAATGATGACTATAATGATGATGAATGTGCTCTGATGGTGACTCCTGAAGGATCCGGAGAGTCTGACTGCAGTGATGAAGCTGAACTGGACAGAAACCTGCATGTTCGGCTGCTGTAATGAGCTTTTATGACTAATTTCAGCGACATGAAAGAGTCCAAACTTATGAACAAAGTATTATGAGTAGAGAGTTATTACGTGTGTGTGTGTGTGTGTGTGTGTGTGTGTGTGTGTGTGTGTCTGTGTGTGTGTGTGTACCTGAAGTCGCTGTACGGGTGTATGATCCAGGAACCGGCGGATTTGAGCCTCTCCTGCTCCAGCGCCACCGCCTTGTGGCTGCCGAACATGCGGAGCGAGAACTTGTTGACTCCGGGCTGCAGCATCGCGCCGAACTGCCGCTGGATGAAGGTGGATTGGTTGGAGAAGCTGTAATCCTCCCCGTCCAGTCCCGGTCCAGCCTCCGGACTCCCGGCCGCCGTGGTGGTGGTGGTCTCGGGTCCGGCGGCGGCCACCACGACCATCCCGGTGCCGGTGGAGGAGGAGGTGGAGGCCAGAGCGGCCCGAGACGCGGCGAAGCCCACGGAACGCTGCACGGTCGGTGGCGCGGAGCCGCCGTGAGGCAACGACAATGGCAGAGGGGTGGTCGGGGTCCCGGCAGCGGTGCCCGGGCGGAACGGGCCGCTGTCACGCGTGGAGCTCAGGATGGAGAGGCGGCGGCGCCCGGGCAGCGGATCCCCGCGATCGCCCTCCAGAGACGCCTGCGAGAGCCGGTACCCGGGGGACGGCAGGCTGCTCTTGCTGCGCCGCTTAGAGTCGCCATTGCGGGCGGGCCGAGGGTCCCCGGTGCCCGCTGTGCCACCATCCATGCCAGTTCTAGTGAGCGGCGAGAGCGCGCACGCACACACTCACTCTTTCACTCTCTCACACACACAAACTCACACACACACTCACACACTGACCTGTTGTCACACTTCTGTCAGATAAACGCTAGTCAGTTCTGTCATTACGCTGAAGAATGAGCTCGCGGTCGGTTTGACCTCAGCGCCGGTGAAACGCGCGTCCTCCACCCTGCCGCGCGGCTGCTCTCGGTCGGCTCCACATCGTGCTCGAACGCCCTTGAGTAGCGCGCGGCGGATTCGCCCTTGACGCGCCGTCCGTCATTTCTGCGCGCTTCTCCTCGCGCGTGTCCTTGAGGCCCAGCGACTCCGACGCGCTCCGACACCGTCCAGCATCTCCGCGATCCGCGCACTCTCTCCGGTGTTCACGGAGACCTCTCGCGCTTATGTAAAGGAGCGACACAGATACAGGACATCCAGCTGTCAATCAGCGCGCAGCTTCATCACCTTGCTTTTCCTCAGCAACAGATTGCTCCGGGGCGGCGGTGTGTCCGGGGCGCGTCGCGGCGCGCGTTCCTCAGCTCCACTTGTTGATCGCAGATTCCGGGTCCGCGTGACGCCAAGGACGAACGCGCGATCAAATAAATATGAAATCGGCGAGTGAGCGCGTGACAGTCTGTTGCCATGGCAGCAGCATCAGCATCCTCTTCCTCATCGCTGTCAGCCGCGTGCCCGTACTCGCTCACGGTCACAGGTATGAGCGCGCGTCATCGGCACGTCACCGTGACGAGTAAAAGGCGGGAGAAGAGAGAGACGGGGAGAGAGGGACTGAGACAGACGGAGGGAGAGAAAGAGTGAGTGTGTGTGTGTGTGTGTTAGTGAGAGAGAGAGACGGATGTTAGTCACTGATGTCTGTTTCTCTGACACTGAGCAGATGAGGAAAATAAAGAGGTTCAGGATCATGATGAGAAGCAGACACACACACACACACACACACACACACGCTCGTGTTCAGCTCCACACACATGACTTCAGTCTCTGATACAGCTTTAAATAAATCAAGAGCCGTGTGTTCCTCTGGCAGACATGTGCACACAGTCCCTCTTCAGTCAGAAGGCTTCACTCAGTGAACATCTCCGCATGTGTCCTCCACAACACCCCTCAGCTGTCTGAGACATTGCAGCATGATGCCCGTATCACTGCTGCTGCTGCGGGGTGGAGTGCTGGATCTGCTCCTGAAGCACACGCTCAGCCTCAATCATCATTCAGTCATTCTCCTTCAGCTTAGTCCCTTTATTTATAAGGTGTCGCCACCATGGAATGAACCACCAACAATTCTAGTATATGTTTTACGCAGTGGATGCCCTTCCAGCCACAACCCAACACAGGGAAACACCCATACACACACCTTAGTTGATCAGGTCCCCTAAAGCGCATGTGTTTGGACTGTGGGGGAAACCGGAGCACCCGGAGGAAACCCACGCCAACACGGGGAGAACATGCAAACTCCACACAGAAACACACACTGACTCAGCCGAGACTCAAACCAGAGACCTTCTTGCTGTGAGGCCGTGCGAGACCGCTGAGACACCATGTTGCCCCTCGAGTATCATCAAGTCTCGTCTTCATATTGTTGTTCGCTTTACAGCACGGTCACCTGCTCCGGCAGATCCGCCTTCCTGCATGGTTTTCCTATTAAAACTTTTTTAATTTAAAAGTTCCCAACATTACACTAAATTCAGCAATCATTGAGTTTGTTTAATCGGTGTTCAGCAGAGTGTGGCTTATCTGTAGGGGCAGAGGGAATCTGCTGATGTTTTTGCGCAGAATTTTGGTAAAGATCTGCGGATTTATGCGGAATGATTTTGGGATTATCATAACTAAAACCTTAATATATGAAATAAAAAGTTATATCTTTTAAACTTAAATTTAATGTTTACAATTAGGGCCACATCTGCAAATTTACTGAGGGGTGTGCGGGTTCAAGTTTTGCGCACCCCCTTGTTAACATGCTTCAAACAAATCCATGTGGCAGGTTTGAATAGTATAAAGTAGTAAAAGTATAATCACTCTAAGCATGTTAAATCACAGAGAACTCCATCTCATCCCACCACAAATTACTTCCCGATTTCATTTTCCTCACTAAATGATTATAGCATCTTGACTTGCCTTGCTTTTGTCAACATGATAGATATGGGAGTCCTAAAGGGCAAAATAATTTAAAATGCAATCACATCTCGCATGCACACTGTGACAGGTGTACGGTCTGTCTTTGCATGAACACTTGACTGAAACTGCAGTCACACCTCTCACTAAGTGAAATAAAAAACACTGCACAATGTTTAGTGTCACAAATAAACAGAGACAAACTGCCTGGAATGTTCTACTTTATCAAAATGTTATGAGCAAACTTCACTGCAAATAAAATGTAAATATTTTTGAGCAAAAAAAAAAAATTATGAAAAACCCGATGTATAAATATAATACATAATACATTTATAAAAACATGTATATGGTATAAAAATAGATCTTGATAGAAGGATTAATAAACATTTTAGTTTAAAACAGGTGAATATTCTGACTATTTGTTCACGTGTCTGTTTTAATTGATGTAGTTTATATGGGGGATTTTTTTAATCCAAATGTTATTTTGAATTTTTTAATCCAGCTGCAACGGATCAATCAAATTGTCAATGGAGGGGGAGGGGTGGTATGGTATTTAATTTAATAAAATGCAATATTATATGCACATAAAAACGCAAAATAAACATTCTTAACTAAAAATAAAAATTATTTAAACATTTTTTTTAGTAAGGATAATTTCACAAATAGTTTTGGCACAATGTCCACACAATGTGTGGCGCCCCTATGCTCCGCATATAGTGCATACCCCTCTTTGTGCCTCTGCTTACAATGCAAATCCAATCAGATCCACGATATTTGGTGAATAAAGCAAATCTCTCCAATAATATCTCTACTAAACCACAGAAAATATGACTTTACAAATTGTTATTTGTGGAATATTTATATATTAGTCAATAATATTACTGAAACTAATTAAAAAACTGAATAAATACAGATTTACACACATTAACACAAGTAAATAAACAGAATCAATGATGGGCTAAAACTCTGCGGAATCATGTGCGCGTGCAGATTCCATGTGGACCTATTTATCTGTAACACCCTGTCACTGATAACCCCGCTGTGTGGTGCTTTCCTCAAAACTAGTAGTCACTGTGTGCTTTACATCTTTCACAACAGCTCCATCTTTTAGCCTAGAAGACGATAATCACCCCAACATAAGACTTTACTCACAGACTTTTTAAAAATACAAAATCGAGAACAATAAAAAATACTTCCATTCTTTCAATACTGTGCTTCTCTTCTAAGTTTCACAGAACTTTTCAATAACTGGCCGGAGGACGTCTGCCGACACTGTGGTGAAAACCCTGAAATACCGAAGGTTAACCCTGAGCAAACAGCTCGAAACTCTGATAACTACACTTACATCCAAAGATGCTTCTCCTTCATTCACTTTTGCTGAATGTATCCTTGGCCAGGAAGAGTCGATGTCATCAGGCGGTATCCAACGATCATCGGGTGTC
>NC_141036.1:60712500-60722500 GCF_052040795.2 Danio rerio
AATAAAACTGACCCTGGAAATCAAGACAAAAATCAATGACCATCACTAGATTTCTACATTCTACAGAGAAAAACACAAACTTACGTCTGTATTTCACTTTTATTGTTCTGATACCTGAAAACCTCTTTAGTGTTTGACACGCATAAACACAAAGACAGAACTTAAACAAAACTCAATAACAAAAATCAATTGAGAAACACACAAAACACGATTAAATAAAATAATAAATACAATAAAATTTAAACAAAACAAAAATGAGATTAGAGTTTCCTGACGTCTGTGTCAAAAATATGAGGTATGAAATAGAAAGAGTTCAAGCTGGCTGCTCTGTGTATTGCGTGTTCGGTCAGTGTTTCGGAGAGTTTACGTGACTCTGCAGAGCTCAGTATCGCCTCCGCTGGCTGCTCTGTGTATCGCGTGTTCGGTCAGTGTTTTGGAGAGTTTACGTGACTCTGCAGAGCTCATTATCGCCTCCGCTGGCCGCTCTGTGTATTGCGTGTTGGGTCAGTGTTTTGGAGAGTTTACGTGACTCTGCAGAGCTCAGTATCGCCTCCGCTGGCTGCTCTGTGTATTGCGTGTTGGATCACTGTTTCGGAGAGTTTACGTGACTCTGCAGAGCTCATTATCGCCTCCGCTGGCCGCTCTGTGTATTGCGTGTTCGGTCAGTGTTTTGGAGAGTTTACGTGACTCTGCAGAGCTCAGTATCGCCTCCGCTGGCTGCTCTGTGTATTGCGTGTTGGGTCAGTGTTTTGGAGAGTTTACGTGACTCTGCAGAGCTCATTATCGCCTCCGCTGGCCGCTCTGTGTATTGCGTGTTCGGTCAGTGTTTTGGAGAGTTTACGTGACTCTGCAGAGCTCAGTATCGCCTCCGCTGGCTGCTCTGTGTATCGCGTGTTCGGTCAGTGTTTTGGAGAGTTTACGTGACTCTGCAGAGCTCAGTATCGCCTCCGCTGGCTGCTCTGTGTATTGCGTGTTCGGTCAGTGTTTTGGAGAGTTTACGTGACTCTGCAGAGCTCAGTATCGCCTCCGCTGGCTGCTCTGTGTATTGCGTGTTCGGTCAGTGTTTTGGAGAGTTTACGTGACTCTGCAGAGCTCAGTATCGCCTCCACTGGCTGCTCTGTGTATTGCGTGTTGGGTCAGTGTTTTGGAGAGTTTACTTGACTCTGCAGAGCTCAGTATCGCCTCCGCTGGCCGCTCTGTGTATTGCATGTGTCGTGTGGTGTTCAGTCTGTGTTTCTGAGAGTTTACATGACTCTGCACGGCTCTTCATTGGTTGTTTTGTCCGCTCTGCTGTGTTTGCTGCCGGTGAACATCGGTCCACTGAATTTGAGGCCCTGAAAGGCTCTGATCAAATTGAAACCATCGTCTTTCTCAGGTGCGTCGGGGCGAACCATCCTGGCCAGATCTCCAGACAGAAACACCTTCCCACCCACGGCACGTAGCTGCGCAGAGTCCTTGGCATTCTGGACACACAGAAAAGACAAATGAGCGAGAGTTTTAACATGTTAGCAGCACAATAATCATATTTAGCAGACACTTCTATCCTTCTACCCTCGGCAGCTTCATATGAAGTGTGTTGACTGGTGTTTAAACAAGCTAATTTTCCTTTGTATAGTTATTCTTGCTTTTATTGAACATCAAAAATATAAACTGGCCAGAGGATTCCGGGGAAAAGCAGGATCATTTATTAAGATTAGATATTTGATCTCGCTTATATGAATAACATTTGGTCCTCCTCAAGCATCTTGTGTGTAGCACTAGTGTCCTCCACATCTCCTCCTCCTCCCCCTGTTGTGTTCTGCTGTGATTCTGACTGTTGTAGCTGTCTAATAATCATTCAGTGGAGTGATATGCAGCTGTAAAAACCTGCTGGAACTACTTTAGCTGTGCCTTTATCTGACAATAAACACCTAACAGTGACCATCAGCCAATCAGAATCAACCCTTCTTCAATGAGCAGGAGCATTTAAAGAGACAGAAGGTAATGATAAACAGAGAGACGCTGAGCTGATATGGTGATATACAGTGTGTGAATCAGTGTTTGTAACGTGAATGACCTCAGCTGTGTGTGTGTTTACCTGGCTCAGCTGGTATTTCCTCCTGAAATGAGCCCTCATCGCAGCTCTCTCTGCGTTCTTCTTAGCGTTCATCGCTTCCCTCAACTTCCTGAAGATGAAATGATAAAGAACATTAGTGAATCAGCTGGTTTGGCTGAAATGTCATCATTAAATACTTGATGACCTGCTGTTGGTCACACTTCATTTTAATGTACGATTCACCACATTAACACACCTTTAACTGAGACTATACGCACAAAAACTCTCAATTAATTGTTAGCAAAGCAGCAGTTGGGTTCAGGTATGTGATTGAATTAGGGATGTAGAATGAGACCATACTTTATTAGTGCTAAACAGTTAATTTCATAATAATAATAATAATAAGCAGGTAAAAAGTGTTACCTCAGAGTACAACACCTCAAAGATTGAGTTTAAACAAGTGTCATATCCACTATAAAGATCAACATATCAGACTCTTGTTAGCTGCTGAACTCCTGATGATGTTGAATGTGGCCTAAAGTAGCTACATGCAAATGATGAGGGCGGGGCCTTTAAGTCACGCAACAGTCTGCTTTGTATTCTGATGGGTCTTTGTCCAATGTGGTTTACACTTGTGTGATATACATGAGAATGAGGAAACAGTGGTGTCTGAGGATGAGGCCATTTCCGTACACTATAACCTCTGATTACTCCACTGCAGGCCTTGGCACACTTAGATGTTCTTCACAGGTCTCCTTTAAGGATGTTTAGATGCGAG
The DNA here is from genome assembly GCF_052040795.2 of Danio rerio. Lineage (NCBI taxonomy): Eukaryota > Metazoa > Chordata > Actinopteri > Cypriniformes > Danionidae > Danio > Danio rerio. The sequence continues at coordinate 60,715,314 of NC_141036.1, forward strand.
TCTGTAAAACACGGTGTTGGACGTGATGTTCTGTGACGTCAGCCTCACCTCTCTCTCTGCAGCTCAGCCTCATAGGATCGCAGCACACGTGGGTCCTGCACGCGGGTGACCTTTGACCTCTGACTCTGTGATCTGCTGGCCTGCTGCTTGTCGCCGCTCACACAGCACTGGAGCGTCTTCATGGGCGCCAGGAGAGACCTCTTCACCACAGACTCCATGAGGACTTGGAGAACGGCCTTACACTCAGATCTGGATCAGCAGTGTGTGTGTGTAAGAGTGAGAGAGTGTGTGTGTGAGGGTGTGTGTGTGAGAGAGTCTGGACAGATCATGATTTATAGATGAGGAGGTTTAACAGGTCTCACACACTCGCATCTGCAAGGACAAGGACACACAAACACCATCCGTCAAATATACACAAAACACACACACACACACACACACACACACCATACGTCATATATATACACACACCATCAGTTACACACACACATACACACACACACACACACACACACACACACACACACACACACACACACACGAGTTGTATACACTCACCGGCCACTTTATTAGGTACACCTGTCCAACTGCTTCTTAACTCACATTTCTAATCAGCCAATCACAGGGCAGCAGCTCACTGCATTTAGGCATGTAGACATGGTCAAGAGGATCTGCTGCAGGTCAAAGTGAGCATCAGAATGGTGAAGAAAGGGGATTTAAGAGACTTTGAGACTTTGTGGCATGGTTGATGCTGCCAGACGGGCTGCTCTGAGTATTTCAGAAACTGCTGATCTACTGGGATTTTCACGCACAACCATCTCTAGGCTTTACAGAGAATGCTCCGACAAAGAGGAAATATCCAGTGAGCGGCAGTTCTGTGGGCGCAAATGCCTTGTTGATGAGGCCAGAGGTCAGAGGAGAATGGCCAGACTGGTTCCAGCTGATAGAAAGGCAACAGTAACTCGAATAAGCACTCGCTACAACCGAGCTCTGCATTCAGATGCTCGGCTCACAATTTGGCCTCAACAACATGAAAGCATGGATCATCCTGCCTTGTATCAGCGGTTCAGGCTGGTGGTGGTGGTGTAATGGTGTGGGGGAGATTTTCTTTGGGTCCATTAGTACCAATTGAGCATCAACGCCACAGCCTACCTGAGTATTGCTGCTGACCATGTCCATCCCTTTATGATCACAGTGTCTCCATCTTCTGATGGCTACTTCCAGCAGGATAACGCAGCATGTCATAAAGCTCAATCATCTCAGACTGGTTTCTTGAACATGACGATGAGTTCACTGCACTCAAATGGCCTCCACAGTCACCAGAGCTCAATCCAATAGAGCAGCTTTGTTTTGAAGGCAAAAGGGGTCCAACCTGGTACTAGTAAGTTGTACCTAATAAAGTGGCCGGTGAGTGTATATATAAATATACATGCACACAAATCCTGCGCTGTGATTGGTCAATTCAGAGTTTTGAACAAATATTAGAATAAATGCACCTAATAGTTAAATCTGCTGTTGTTTCAGAAACTCACTTTATTTGAACACATTTTGCATGTTTAAATCTTGAGTAAAAATTCCTATGATTGAAGAATGAGCAGGGTCAGACACATCGTCTGCAGACATTTCTGTGCAGAATTTAGTTAAAGATCTGCAGATTTATGCGTAATAATATTGAGAGTATCTTGAAGAGTGCTCATTCTGCCCCGTCTGAGTTTACTAACTAAAACTCAGCACATGGAATTAAATGACTAACTTTAACTTGTATTAACAATGCCAATCCAGTTAGATGGTGCACACAGTCTCTCATTTAATATACATTTACTAAGAGACTGAAGAAACACACAATCTGTACTGAACATGAATCAAATGAACATTTGCATTATATAAAATATAGAATAAACACACATTTACACAAGTAAACAAATACTCTAACAACCAAATGAATGGGCTGAAAGATCTGCATAAACCTCAGCTCACAGATGTTGTGTTGGCCTAGATATTGATAAAGCCTAATTAAGTGCAGTTGAAACATTAAACAACAATAAATGATTTTATTAAGCCGCTCTCTTTCATTTTGTTGATGTTAGTGCAATAATTAACTGTGCAATAATCAACAACAAAATTACAATAAAATGTAATGTTATAAAAATATATTATTAAATGCTGATGCACAAACGCTGCGAGTCTGCATCGCGTATTTGTTTACTAGCAAAGTTAAAGATGCAAACAAATCAAACTGTAAAAAGCATCTATTTATATTTACATTAATCAATAACTAGTTCACTCATACTAATACTTCAAAACACTGAGGAAGAATCAGATTTGCTGAATGTTATAGCATGCCAGAGAGGTTAAATATATATATATATACCTGCACACAGAGATGCACTCAGGGTCTGCATCAGTGATGCGTCGCTCTGCAGGCCAATAAAACACTCGCTTGCTGTTTTCAGGATGATCTCTCCTTTTTCTCTGAATATTCGTCTCCTTCAGGACGCTGCTGTTTGCTCCGGCTGTCGTTCTGTGCAGATCTACTGTGTGTGTGAGAGAGAGATTACTACAGTAAAGAGTTTAACAAGGGGAATCTCATTAGACGGCACAGGAGCAGATGCACGTGCAGCTTTCACACACACACACACACACAAAGTCATACAAACAGTCATACACACGCAACAAACTCATACAAACACATGCATGGAGTCAAACACACTCATACACACACATGCACTCATACACTTACATGGATACACATGCACTCATGCACACACAACCATGCACACTCCCATACATACACAAGCACACACACACACCCACAGTTGAATGGCTTGTTTTTGTTCTACCTGTAAAATAAATAAAAATAACGGTAGATGATTTCTTACAGTACACAAACAAATGTATAAACACATCGACAGTGCATGAATATTTACTAATGGCTTATTATCTGCCAATTATTCAGATATTAACTGTTTACCAGCACTAAGCATGATCTTATTCTACATCCCTGATCATACCCAACAGCTAAACACAGCTACTAGCTTACTAACCAGCTAATAATCAGCTAATTAGTGGGTTATTGAGCTAAAACTCTCAGTTAGTAGCTTATAAATAGTGTGAACTGTACATTAAAATATAGAGTGACTAAAAAAAGTTTATCCTCATATCTGAAAAACAGATATATATATATATAGATCCAGCACAGAAAAGCTATTTCAACGCTCCGGCTTTCCTGAATGCTGTGATGTAATCTGCACTGATGATGATGATGATTAACAAGCAGACCCACAATAATCAAGATGATTAACAAAAGTGCTGGCAGATGCAGATCCATCTGTGAGTAAGGATAGACAGACGACATCACACACACACACACACACACACATGTTCCTATATCTCAGTGAGGACTCTCTCATATCTGTAATGTTTCTACTGTACAAACCCCTGAACTCGCCTCTCACTGGTAACCATCTGCATTCTTCATCTTCAAAGTCTGCCATTCTGTCTGATTTAGAAGCATGATTACCCATCAAATCCTTACATTTTAGTCATCATGGTAACATAAGTCCCCATTAGTCAGTGCGCAGTCAGGTTTAAGTCCCCACTACGATATAAAAACAGCCACACTTCACTCACACACGCTGGTATAGGTGGTTTATGAGGACTCTCCACAGGCGTATTTTATAGAGCATAAGCTCTGATTTTAAGCTCCTCCCCCTGACCCCACACTCACACACACACACACACCTGTGGACAACCTGTGTGTGGAAAACTGTTCATTATGACTTTAAAGCATTGTGAATTACGAGGACATCAGACATGACCTCATAAACCACCTCAGTGAAGTAATACTCTGATCATATACATGACGTTACACACATTTCATAAACCAGTACACACACACAAACACACACACACAGGTTTGTTTGTGTGAATTATGGGGACATTCTATATGTTTTGGTGGTTTTTAAACTGTACAAACAGTATCTTCTCTCCCGCTCCGGCATGCCTCACAGGAAACTGCAGTTTAACTGAAAAACTCGTTCTGTATTATTAATGAGCTGTTTGAGGTAAGAGGACATCAGCACTGTCTTCATAACTCACCTTCTGCTGTAACACCTGTGATACTGTGTCCTGATGTCACACACACTGATGACAGAGGGAACAGACAGGAGAGAACACTGAGTCTGTGGTGTGTGTGTGTGTGTGTGTGTGTGTGCGTGTAATTAATTGTGTCCTCACCTGTCAGCTCATCAAGGCCTCTTCAGGGTCACTGATAACACACACGACCTTCCTCTCCTCTGTCCAGCGTGTGTGTGCGTGTGTTCTCTGCTTCAGTGTTTTCTCTGAGTGATTGATCAGGTGTGTGTGCGCCTGTGTGTGTGTGTACATCTGAGCAGCTTAAAAGATTGAGAGGAGATCAGTGACCACACGTGAACCAGACAGAGAGACAGACACACACACACACACACACACACACACACACACACACACACACAGACAGACAAACAGTCACATCCACGCAGACAGACAGACAGACAGACAGACAGAAGAGGGCTGTTCGGGGTCAAGGTTGAGGTCATGAGGGTCATGGCCAGTGTTAATGTAACGTGAGTTAGAGCTGCAGAGTTTTCAGAGCTGTTCAGTTTGATCGACAGCAGGTCAGAAGCCTGACCAGGTTTACAGCTGGACATTACTCATATGTGGGTCACACTTCACACTCAGCTTCAGTAGTAGATGGATTGACTGACATCAGCTGATGATGAGCAGTGCCTGTAGAGCGTTCATTACTCACAGTTCAACTCTTACTAATGAATCTCTAAATGCAGACTGGTCAAACAGTCAAAAACACAAGGCTCCGACTGTAAGTTAGAGTCTGTGAACACCTTCGACCTCCATCAGAATCATCAGAACCATCCTTCGCCCAGGATGACAATCAGCACCTCCAAGTCCGAGGCGCTCCACCGGTAAAGGTGGTTTGCCATCTTCAGGTTGGAGGAAAGTCCTTATTCCAGGTGGAGGAGTTCAAGTATCTCTGGGTTTTGTTCAGGAGTGAGGGAAGGATGGAGCGTGAGATTGACAGGCGGATCAGTGCAGCAGTAATGTGGTCGATGTACCGGTCCACTGTGGTGAAGAAGGAGCTGAGCCAAAAGGCAAAGCTCTCGATTTACTGGTCAATCTACGTTCCTCCTCTCACCTATGGTCATGAGCTTTGGGTCATGATTGAAAGGACAAGAAATCGGATACAAGCATTCGTACTTAGTTTCCTCTGCAGAGTGGCAGAGCGCACTCTTATAGACAGGGTGAGGAGCTCTGACACCCGGGAGGAGCTCAGAGTAGAGCCGCTGCTCCTCCACATCCAGAGAAGTCAGCTGAGGTGACTTAGGCATCTGTTTTAGATGCCTCCTGGATGCCTACCAAGGGAGATGCCCACCTGGAGGAGGCCTCGGGGAAGACCCAGGAAACGCTGGAGGGACTATGTCTCTCGGCTGGCCTGGGAACACCTCGGGATCCCCCCAGAAGAGCTGGAGGAAGTGTCGGGGGAGAGGGAAGTCTGGGGTTCTCTTCTAAGACTGCTCTCGTGACCCAGCCCCGGAAAAGCAGCAGAAGATGAATGAATGAAAAGAATGAGTCTGTGAACACACACACACGGTCGCTGGATTTGACTCTGTGTGTCTGTGTGTGTGTGTGTGTGTTCAAGTGATGCTACAGTCTGTGAACACACACTCGCTCTGTGAACACTAGCTGAAGGATAAACCCGCTGCTTCCAGAACACTTGTACAGAAATCCTCCAAACACAGACATGCTTCACGCACGCACGCTGCACTCATATGAAGCATGGTTTATTCTAGAACATGTACTGTACACACACTGATATTCATCTCATACAAAACAACAGAAGTCATAAAATAAATACTGAAAACGTTGGAGAACCGTCACATGTGCAATAATATAATCCTATTTTAGTCCATGATGATCCCGAGAGAACCGTAAGGCGTCCCGCCCCTGAAGCTGTCCGTCAAACTCAGGCTGACCAATCCGGTGTGAGGAGCTGTTAGTTCTCCGCCAATCAGCAGCGAGCGATCATCAATATTCTCTTCATCATAACTGAGGTCAATACTGGCTGACCCACCTGTCCATGAGTGACCGCAGCAGAGGTCAGAGGTCACCGGCTAATGTCACGGCCTCCACTGAAGTGTTCGGTGTCTCGGAGGAGACTGAAGAAGGGATGCCGGAGCGCAGCGGAGAGAGACAAACGCTGCTCCGGCTCATACTCCAACAAGCCCTCCAGCAAATCAAAGAACTGATGATGATCCTCCGACTCACACAGCATATACCTCTGAGAGAGAGAGAGAGAGAGAGAGAGAGAGAGAGAGAGAGATAAATATATAAGTGTCCACACAGAGGAACGCCAATGATGTTGATAGTCTAGCATTAACCCCATTAATAGTTAATCATGTATTCTCTGTAGTGTCCAGCAGGGGTCAGTCTCAGTGTGCTGCAGTGCATCTGAACACACTGTTGATCTGCTCACTGGAATCAATCTAATCCAGGGGTGACCAAACTCAGTCCTGGAGGGCCGGTGTCCTGCAAAGTTTATTTACAACCCCAATTAGACACACCTGAAGCAGCTGATCAAGCTCTTCCTATGTGTACTAGAAACTTCCAAGCAGGTGTGTTGAAGAAAGTTGGAGCTAAACTGCAGGACACCGGCCCTCCAGGACCGAGTTTGGGCACCCATGATCTAATCCATCAGTCCATTCAGCAACCACAGTCAGTTCTCCAGCATTCACACACACTGAAGCTAGCAGCGGGGTCCTGCACTTCTGTTCTTCTGACACTTCACCAGCAGGACTGTCATATCGATCAGCTGATCATTACTCTCCATGGTGTAATCAATAGTCTCCAGGATAGTGTTGATCAGTGTTGAGAGCTGATCATCATCAGTGGTGTCTGGAGCTTTATGTTCTCTACATTCTGCCTGTCTGTCAGTGTTTTATAGCTCTTCATCTGGGTAAATCCTCCTGAGAGTGTGGATATCGCTCCTCTGTGCTGTGGTTCTGCTGTGAACTCTGCTGATATTTAACACTGGCCACCATCTCTACAACTGGATCTTTATATTTATCCTGCTTGGTGTGAACGGGCCTTAAGAGACTCAATGTACAGTCAAATACAACACACGATTCCTCAGT
>NC_141036.1:60727500-60770000 GCF_052040795.2 Danio rerio
AATGTTGCAACTCCAGATTACACTTTTTCTATTTATAAGCTCAAAACGAGAGACATGATGTAAACATGTAGCTATGTAAATGAACATTACAGAGATCTGCAGGCTGTAGCACAAGTGTTCCAGATGAGTTAACAGCACAGTTCACCTAAAATTAAAACTATACTGAAGATATTTTGAAGAATGCTGGAAAACAGCCGCTGACTTTCATAGTATTTTTCATTCCTACAATAGATGTCAATGGCAGTTTTCTCCAGTTTTCTCCAGGATATCTTGTTTTGTGTTCAACAGGAGAAACTAAATATCTAAAACAAAATAACTGTTTAAAACCCCTTGAGTGTGAGTAAATGAAGAGGAATGGTTCATCTCTTTAAAGGGTCATAAACCTCCTCTTTCAGTTCAAGTCTAGCTCAGAATATTCCCCAAAGATGCTGCATGATGGGCGGAGCGCTGAGGGAGGAGTGGGCGTGGCCAGCAGAGCAGGGAAGAGACTGTCAGTCAGCACAGAAAATGAGACACAACCATGAGGAGACGCAGGATTTTACAGTTTACAAAGTTACAACGCAAAGAAGTAAACAGTAGTTTAATCCCCTGCTACATGTGTTAATCATTATATATCATATATACACATAACCACAATGTGTTCTATCATCATAAAGGCAAGGCAAGGCAAGGCAAGTTTATTTATATAGCACATTTCATACACAATGGCAATTCAAAGTGCTTTACATAAACAAGAATAAAAGAAACAAGTAAAAAAATAAATAAAAATAAAAACAAATAATAAAAATGCATAAAAACAAAACAAAACATAAAAACAGGTAAAATGTGATATAAAAGAATGAAGAAGAAGAGAAAAACATGATAGTGCAATCTGTCGGACGCAGCACAGTGCTCATTCAGTAAAGGCACAGCTAAACAGATGTGTTTTCAGTCTTGATTTGAATGTGCCTAATGTTGGAGCACATCTGATCATTTCTGGAAGCTGATTCCAGCAGCGAGGGGCGTAGTGGCTAAAAGCCGATTCACCCTGCTTTGACTGAACTCTTGGAACTTCTAGTTTATATGATCCTAAAGATCTGAGTGATCTGTTAGGTTTGTATTGAGTGAGCATATCTGTGATGTATTTAGGTCCTAGGCCATTTAGTGATTTATAGACCAGTAATAATACTTTAAAATCTATTCTGAATGTAACTGGCAGCCAGTGTAAAGACCTGAGGACAGGTGTGATGTGCTCTGATTTTCTGGTTCTGGTTAGAATTCTGGCTGCAGCGTTCTGGATGAGCTGCAACTGTCTGACTGTCTTTTTAGGAAGGCCAGTGAGGAGTCCATTACAGTAATCCACCCTGCTGCTGATAAAAGCATGAACAAGTTTTTCTAAATCTTCACTAGAAACAAAGCATCTGATTCTTGCTATGTTTTTGAGATGATAGTATGCTGATTTACTGACTGCTTTGACATGACTGTTGAAACTCAGATCTGACTCCAGAGTCACACCAAGATTCTTGACCTTATTTTTTGTCGTTTGACCTTTAGTGTCAAGGTACGCATTTACCTTGAGAACCTCATCTTTGTTTCCAAACACAATAATTTCAGTTTTCTCTTTGTTTAACTGAAGAAAGTTTTGGCACATCCAATTGCTCATTTCATCAATGCATTGGCAGAGGGTGTCAATGGGGCTGTAGTCATTAGGCAGTAAGGCTAGGTAGATCTGAGTGTCATCAGCATAGCTGTGGTAGGAGATTTGGTTCTTTCTCATTATTTGGCTTAGAGGGAGCATGTAAAGGTTGAACAGGAGAGGTGCAAGAATCGAGCCTTGTGGGACTCCACACGTCATGGGTGTCCACCTCGACCTATGGTCACCTATACTGACATGGTAACCTCTACCTTCTAGGTAAGATCTAAACCATTTGAGGACCGTGCCAGATAGCCCGACCCAGTTTTCCAGCCTATCCAGAAGTATGCTGTGATCGACAGTGTCAAATGCAGCACTGAGATCCAACAATACCAGCACTGTTATTTTACCTGAATCTGTATTTAGGCGTATATCATTGATTATCTTTATAAGAGCGCTCTCTGTACTGTGATGTGCTCTGAACCCCGATTGAAAATTGTCTAAACACCCCCTGAAGTTTAAGAACTTGTTAACCTGGTTAAAAACAACTTTTTCAATGATTTTGCCAATGAAAGGGAGATTTGAGATTGGCCTGTAATTGCTCAATAGGGTGTTATCCAGGTTGCTCTTCTTCAAGAGGGGTTTAACAACTGCAGTTTTAAGTGAGGTTGGAAAAACCCCTGATAGAAGTGAAGCATTTACCACTTTTAGAAGATCCATTTCTAAACATGTAAACACCGTTTTGAAGAATGATGTGGGGAGCGTGTCAAGACTGCAGGTTGATGTTTTCATAACTTGCACAGTCTCTTCTAAGATTTTACCGCTAATTGCCATGAAATCAGACATAATGTCTGATTTCTTAAGTTGTGGTTGAGCTTGTTTGATATCGACACAACTTGGCTGATTGGATGAGCTGATTGCCTTTCTGATATTATTGATCTTATCAGTGAAGAAATGAGCAAACTCATTACATTTGCTTTCAGAGAGGAGCTCACTTGGAATCTGACTGGGGGGGTTTGTGAGTCTCTCTATCGTTGCAAAGAGTGTACGAGCATTATTTAAGTTGCTGTTTATAAGGCTTGAAAAGAAAGTCTGTCTAGCAGTGTTTAGTTCCATATTAAAGGCATGAAGACTGTCTTTATAGATGTTATAATGGACTACTAGTTTCGTTTTTCTCCACATACGCTCAGCTTTTCTGCACTGTCTTTTCATCATTTGTACTTTCGGTGACCTTGTCCAAGATCCCTTTTGCCTGCCAGTCATCTTCTTGACTTTAACAGGAGCGATGTCATTTATGACATTCTCAATTTTCGAATTGAATAAATCAAGGAGAGAATCAACAGAATCTGCAGATATACTTGGTGCTAGTGATATGGCCTTCATAAACTGCTCACTAGTGTTCTCATTTATGCATCTCTTTCTGACAGAGACTGATCTGTCTTTAATAGCTGGAGTGATCAATATATCAAAAAAGATACAGAAATGATCAGATAGTGCCACATCCTTAACAACAGTTGATGAAATGTGTAAACCCTTAGTTATAAGTAGATCAAGAGTGTGTCCACGATTGTGTGTGGGTCCTTGAACATGCTGAGTCAGATCAAAAGTGTTAAAAACAGTCATCAGTTCTTTTACAGCATTGATTTCTGGATTATCAATGTGAATATTAAAATCCCCAGCAATACTAAAATAATCAAATTCAGAGGTTACTATTGATAACAGCTCTGTAAAATCCTCAATAAAAGCTGGAGAATATTTTGGAGGTCTGTAGATAATGATTAGTAAGATGCGTGGAGCACCTTTTAGTGCTATACTCAGATATTCAAAAGACAGATAGTCACCAAATGACACTTGTTTACATTCATACACATCTTTAAACAGGGCAGCGATGCCTCCACCTCTCCTATTAACTCTGCAAACACTCAAAAAGTCAAAGTTTAAAGGAGCTGCTTCATTCAGAACTGCTGCGCTACAACTGTCATCTAGCCAAGTTTCAGTTAAAAGCATAAAATCAAGGCAATTTGTGTTGATAAAATCATTGACTAAAAGAGACTTATTGTTGAGCGATCTGATGTTTAAAAGCGCTAACTTAACAGTTTTAGCTGTTTTTTCTATAGTAGTCTCAGATCTACATTTAATAGACACCAGATTTGAATGATTTGCTAAACGGCCTGATGAAGTCTTTGGTTTTCTGTCACTTAACACAACACATATCTGCTTAGAGAAAGCTACAGACACACTGGGTTCCTGCTTGTTCTGAAAACATTTGATAAAGACACTGTTATCTAAGCAGGTCCCCGACACACATCACAGAGAGCTCTTGTGTTCACCAGCTGAAGATGGGGCGTTGTTGTTTGGGCCCTGGCGGTGTGATCGGAGGGCTCTTCCAGGTGGGCTCATAGGTGGTTGTGGAGCAGGCCGCTTTTTGGTTGGTAACTGGGGGCTTGCGGCAATGGAGTGTGAAAGTTTAGTTCCAGCATATACCAGTTCCTCCATCTTTTTTGAAAAACCCAAGAGTGGTGAACATTGTGACAATGAGAACGTGTCCGGTGACAGAGGCTGTGCATCTGGAGATTCTGTCTGCAGAAATATGTTTTCCTGAGGATCATTTTTGAGTGACGAGACTTGATGCTGTTCTGATGCGTCACAGTCTGCCTGTGTTGAGCAGAGGGCAACTGATAGTGTCTCTATCAACATTGGGTGTTTTGGCTGCGTGGCATTATCACTGTCCTTGGGTGATTCGTCAGCCACAAGTCCACTCAGGAGCTGATTTGAAGTCCTGTGGTCATCCGAACATTTGCTAGGTGTGTGTTTGCAATTCAGTTCAGTGGCATACACAGCTGATGGATGATTGAGGGAGAAAAAAATATTGTCCTTTAGCACCTTTGCACCAAGTTTGTTTGGATGAAGGCCATCTGATGTAAACAGCTGTCTTTGGTTCCAGAAGAGATTGAAGTTGTCGATGAAATTCAGTCCTTTCTTGTTACATGTTTTCTGTAGCCATACATTTAGACCAAGAAGCCGTGAAAACATATTTGTCCCTCTTGCAGGGAGTGGTCCACTTATGAACGCCTGAACCTTCAATCTTTCAGCTGTTTCCAAGAGCTCACAGAAATCTTTCTTGAGTAGTTCTGACTGTTCTTTCCGAATATCATTCTTCCCCACATGGATGATAATCCGTTTTGCCGTCTTGTGCTTTTTCAGAATTTCCTCAAGCTCTTTGTTTACATCAGAAACTGTTGCATGAGGAAAGCAGTATGTCATTGTAGATCTGCTCCTGAAATTCTTGATTATTGAATCTCCTACGACTAGTGTTCTTATCTCAGGTGTGATCGGAGCAGAATGCCGCTGTCTAGTCGGCCTTGAGCCTCTGTTCCATGCAGAATTAGTTGCTGAATCATGCGATCTCTGTCTGACTACATTTGGGGATTCTTCACCCATATTACTCAAAACTTCATATCTGTTCTGAAGCTGTATTTGAGTCCGAGCTGTATTTGGGGTAGAAGACGCTAATGCGGCAGCGTATGATCTGACCCCTCGAGTACCCTTTGGTCTCGCACCTTGTTTATGCCAATGCTCATTTTCAACAGTTCTTTTCTGTTTTTCTGTGCTCAAAACAGTAGCAGGAACAGATTTATGGGACTCACCGGCTGTGTGCTGAGAGAATCCACAATGAAGCTGAAGTTCTGGTCGGATCGCAAGCAACTTCGTTTCAAGAACTGCAATCTTTTGTAGAAGTTTGTGGCAGTTTGTACAGCAGTGAGAATCTGAATTAATCCGATCCAGAGGCATTTTCACAGCCGTGTCTTCCCGTCTCCGGAATGTAAGCAGCTGATAGCTGGTAGCGGGAGGATTGTTTAGACGGTAATTCCTTTCTTGTTAGTAAAGCTATATTCCAGAAAGTTTGTAGAATCGATGCTGATCTTCAAGCCGTGTTGTTTGAGCACTGTGCTGATAGGCTCAAGTTAAAATTAGGGTATAAGATACAAAAGCAAGAGTGCGAAGAGCGGAGCAGTGGGCAAAGACGTCCGAACAGTAGCAAAGCAGGAAGTGCAATCATGTTAAGACTATAATTGAGGAGGACTTCTCTCCTCCTGAACCCTGGGTGTGAACGCAGACACAGTGGAGCAGTCCAGCAGGTCTCCTGCCCTGTCTATTCCAGCCATTAGCCCTGCCGCTAATCTGGAGGAGCACAGGTGTGAACACAGCAGCACAGGTATAGGAGATGTGTCTGAATGGGAACAAACTCAACTGATAAAAGACAAAGTCTGCCATTCTCCAACTCTCCCACAGCTCTCCTGACAGAAATGCTTGCAGCAAACCAGCTTTACTGTATCAGACCTGACCGCATCACAGGGAAAAGCCATGCAACAAACACCATGGATCATGGAAACAAACACATATGACCTGTGCCGTCTCACACAGTCATTGGGTATCAGAGTTTGGCAGGTCTGCCCTGCCTTCAGAAAGCATGTGCTCTCATGAATAATTCAGCAGCAGGCTCTCCTCATAGGATAAGTAAACTCTTCACTATGAATAATAATGAGAAACTGACGCGTCATCACTCCACTAGCGGACACACGCTACACCACTGATGATGATCCGCCCCAATAATGATTTTAAAGCCAGAAGATGAAATGAGCTGACAAAAGCTGAAAATATCCAGTTTTCTCCACAATTAAAGCTGACAGGTGCTGACGCTGTCTTAACACACACACCTCCTCTGTTCATGACTGCTATAGTTGTACTGCAGGCTCTGCGATGTCTAAAAGGTCGTCTTTTTCAATGTGTTTGGTGTGAATGTGCCTTCACGCACGTGCATTTTGAGGCTACGACTCAAACATCATCAATGAACAGCTCTTACTTCTTGTTTTCTGGATCTCTCTGGTTGATCTTCTCCAGCACGTTGATCTCCAGTCGAGCTGCTTCTTTATATTTCTCCACATTCTTAATGATCTTCAGAGCGATGCGAGAGCCTCCCCTGTCACACACACACACAAACATGAGCACACATACACACATAAACAAACACACAAGCAAAAACACAAACACCAGCACATGCATGCAAACACACATGCATCACATGTGCCAATAAACACATGCATGCACACAGACATAGACAAACACATGCATGCACACCATACACACACCCACAAATGCACAGAACCACACAAACACACAATGAACCATCTAGACAATCACCCGACAAAAAGGTAAGTGTGTGTGTGTGTGTGTCGCCCCATTCACAGGGGGCGTCAGCGTCAACGCTTCCCATTTGCTTTGAATGGGTGACTTCAGGCGCTGGCGAACTGCATTGTGGATCCGTCAGCGCCGCTTCAGTGGTGTTGCTCACTGCAGAAGTTGGGACTAGCTCAACTTTTCAAGCGCTGATGGAACCAATCAAATCGCTGAATGCAAATACACCAGCTAGACAGTGGCCTTCTGCTGACTGAATTTCATTGGCTGACGCTGCTATGACGATCGCTTCAGCCCCAACTTCAGACACGGCTTCAGTCAAGCGTTGACGCTGAAGCCCTGTGTGAATGGGGCGTATGTGTGTGCATGTGTGTGAGACTCACCTCTGATGATCCACACACTCCACCACTTTCCCGAAGGTTCCCTCTCCGAGCGTCTGCGTGATCTCGTCTGCACAGAAAACACAAGCGTCACACAAACACACACAGTAGAACAGCGAATGCCTATTAGTGTGTGTGGTGATGAGAAACACACATCTGTCCTGCAGCACATCACCGGCCCGATAGATCAGATGACCCTCCTCATCGTCTTTAACCGCCCACGCTTTCTGCAGAACACACACACACACACATACACAGAAACATCATCTACAGCTGAACACACACACACAGATCACGCTTTACTAGCACTCACAGCACAGTCAGGTGCATTTACACACAACACACACAGCGCTCCGCATAAATGAGCACACACACCATTGAACATTGATATCTGAATCCATGTCTCAGTGAATATAGGCAATAATTAGTGTTGAATGTAAACAGGAGAGCTTTACTGAACAGTTCTGTCTATTAAAATAAGAGTTTGATCATCTTCAGGAGTAGAAAGATCAGTCAAAATGACAAACTACTACATTCAGCTAAACTATATACAGATTTGAATGTTTCTCTCGATTGCTCCTGTTTATTAAAGTTATATTTTGATCTATAATATTATTTGTGCGTGTAATGTTTGCATTGTGATCTTCCATTGTTTTTCCGTTAGATGAGTTGATCAGTTTTGTCTGGTACAGACTAATCTACTGTCTATCTGTCTATCTCCTGTTTATCAGACTGCACAGATTACGCTAGATTAGCATTATTATTATTTCACAGATGAAGCACACAGACATGAGGAGGTGGTTTCTGTGACCCCAGACAGACAGACAGACAGAGCAGACACTCCAGAATGAGGTCACACACGCACATACTTACATACATTCATACGCAGGCACACACACACACACACACGCGCACAATATAAACATTCTAATAATGTGAAGCTAAAACCACAGTGAAACAATATAATAAATCAAAACGTGTGTCAGAGAACTACTGACGTCTGTTTCATATCGAGATCATTATAACTGCTGATCAAAACCAGGACAAGAGCTTAACACTGCATGCAGCATGCAAACTGTTTTACTGCGAGCACATCACTAAAACTGTTCTCTTTTATCATATTTGCTCAATCAGTGTTGGAGAAAATGTTTACACTTAAAATACAACTACTAAAAACACACACACACACACACAGTGCATGAAGGATACTCACACACAGGCAGAGGCAGTCCAACACGCTCTTAAACACAGAGAACAACTCTGTCTTACCCATAACCACTGACAAACACACACATTCACACCACAGAGAGAGAGAGAGGGGGGAGAAAATCTGGAAGAACGGGAGACTGTGTGTGTGTGTGTGTGTGTGTGTGTGTGTGTGTGTGTGTGTGTGTGTGTGTGTGTGTGTGTCTGTAAGAGAGAGATGAGACTCAGGCTAATTTTAAACGCTCCTGAAGGCCCCTGGGGAAATCCTGAGACCCCAATCGAAGAGTCTGAAGTGCCAAGACCAAGAGATCTCATTACACACACACACATCCCTGAACCCCAACACACAGACTAACACACACAACACTGAACCCCCAAACACAAACACGCACAAGCATGCACGTACGCACACACACCTGAACCCCAGCACACAAACGACCCTGAAACTCAACACACAAACAAACATAAAAACAGATTCAAACACACACAAAACTGAACATCAACACACACATAACACTGGACCCCAACAAACACACACACAGAGACACACACACACACACAACCCTGATCTTCAACCCACAAACATACAAACAAAGTACACACAAACAAAACTGAACCATAATACACAAAAGAAAACACACAACCCTGAACCACAAACTAACACACACACAACCCTGAAGCCCCCCCCCCCCCCCCCCACACACACACAGAATAATGCATCCCAACACTCAAACAAACACATATACATGCAAAGACACACACAAAACAGAACCCAAACATGCAAATGCAAACATACACACACACACACACACACACACACACACACACACACACACACACACACACACACACACACACACACACACACACACACACACACACACACACACACACACACACACACACACACACACACACACACACACACACACACACACACACAGCAGAAAGCACAGACAGTAATAATCCCTCATTTTAGAGTGTGTATTCAGCCATTAATCACTATAATGTAACACAGACATTCTGAACTCTGGATGAACATGAAGTCCTGCTGATAATAACTGCTGGCCTACACTGACTGTAAGGTCTGCTCACGGACATAGCCTGAGATTAAACAAACCACCAGCTCAATACAGACAGAAACTATTACATCTACATGCTCATCAAACTAAAAAACTATTTAATATAATAATTATTTACAGGCTTATTTAAATAAGATAATTAGTGCAACTATAGTGGTTTATCTTAAATGTTTTAATGTCAAATTCTATATTTATTTTCCACATTTGACCTTTAAAAGCAGCAAAACTGAGCATCTTTAATTAGACTGGATGAACACAGAATGAGTTAAAGTGATAATTCATCTAAAAACCATACACTGCACATGTTCCCAGCTCTTTCACAGCACAAAGGGATTGTGTATATTGTGTATTAATATAAATATTTAGACGTTGTGACATACAGTCTTCTGTGCGTCTAAGGCTGCACGTACACTGCATGGTTCAAGTGACTCAATTCAGATTTTTTTCTGCCATGTGGCACAGACCCGATTCGCTCATGTGCATGTAAGCAGCATTTTTTTTTTTTAATCACATGGATTTTTCCCCCTTAAATCAGGCCTTGTTTATAAGTGGAAATTTATCCAATATGAATCAAGTCTGTGTCCTCGTGTCTGCAGTGTAGGCAGGTAGATCAGATTTTGACTTGTCAATGCGAGTCGCGAGTCATTAAAAACCATAGC
Organism: Danio rerio; assembly: GCF_052040795.2. Lineage (NCBI taxonomy): Eukaryota > Metazoa > Chordata > Actinopteri > Cypriniformes > Danionidae > Danio > Danio rerio. Next base: position 60,737,636 of record NC_141036.1, read on the forward strand.
GAATGACGTCAACACTGACGCTTTATTTCAGAACAGACTTCAGCCCAAGGACTAAAAAATGCTTTAATATTGTCATATAGCACAAGTATTTAAGCATGTTAACGAGACAGACAGAGCAATATGTAACCAATATAAACTAATATAAAACTGTGGCATACGACACATGCATAAATCACGCCATGAACATTACATTAAGATGCCTACTGGTTTAAAAAGGTCTAGATTAAAAGAAGACAGCCAAACGAGAACTATTCTGTCATAATCTACAATAAAACAGCTTGTCAAAGAGATTTTTTTTAAATGAAACCCTGCAAAGAGATTAAATACAGGAATGGAGAAAGGGCGCTCTTTTATTATCGGCTGTCAGTCAGCGCCCGCTCTTTTTTTCCTGGTCATTGCACCTCTGCCATGTGCTGTGTGAATGCAGACAATCAGATATGAGTCACTTTTAAAAGATGATGTAAGCAGGTCAGCAAAAAACATCAAATACAGTCACAAAATCAGAATTGACCATCAAGATCTGCAGTGTAGATGCAGCCTATGTGTGGTGATTGATGCATGGAGGTTTACATGATATATCTGAACATTCGAGTGTATAAAATGGTACAGTTCACCAAAACTGACTTTTCAAACTCTGAAAGCCGACTGGATTCATTCAGCCTGCTGTAAATATGCAGTCAAACATGATCAGAACAGAAGCATCAGTGTGTTAAGAGGAATAGTTCACACAAAAATGAAGATTTACTCACCATTTACTCTCCATACCCTTCTGACTTCACTTTATCTGGCTCATGTGATGCTGAAAGTCCAGAAAAGGAACCCAAAACACTGTAAAAACATTCCACGTGTCTTCAGCTGTAATCATATGAAGCTCACTTTGGCGCACCAAAAACACAACACACAACTCTGTCCACCACTGTCTTTGGTGTCAGGAAAGAGTGTTTACTCAGGGCAGTACAACACTTGTGTTACGTTGCTGACTCCAATACTAATAATAATAACCTTTATTTTATATAGCACCTTTAAAAGTAGTATGCCAAAGCACTTTACGTGCATATAAAAGTATAACACCGTGTCCCAACAACACGAGATGACACCAAGATCCCAGCAGCATGCAATCTGGCTGTGAAAGTGCTCACTGATGGACATTTACTCGCAGAGAGCTGTTTCAGCACATTGACACACATTCTAACAAGCACAGAGTCACTTCAGAGAGTTATTTAAGCAAGGTGGAAAGGCTAAATATTATTGCAAAAGCAAAAAAAGCGCAATTTTCATAAATGTGTTGAAGTGTAGAGGTTGTACAGGATGACTCAATGATATATAGAGTATTGGAGCATCCCTAACACATGCATAAAAACTAGAGAGAAAAAAAGCAAGGCCAAGACCATATAAACAGAAACATTGGGCATCATATTTCCCATAATGGCTACCCTACAAAGGTTTTAAGTGATTTAAAAGCACATTCTGCATTTGTAATATCAGAGGGCAGAGAATATTTCATGTTATGTGCCAATGAGGAGAATGGCCGATCCCACACAGATATTAGCCTGCGTTGACTGAACAGCCAAAAAACCAGCATCAGACAGTGGCAGGCCAATCAAGTCTTTTAAGTATACTATTTTAAAATCCACTCTAAAACTGCTAGCAAGCCAGGGCAATTCTTCAAAAACAGGGCTCACATGCTCCTGTTCAGAATCCTACACTGTAAAATAAATCCTGGTAGCCTTAAATTTTTAAGCTGAATCAAATTAACCTTATAAGTCCATAGAACTTATAATTCAATTCAGCTTTATTTGTATAGCACTTTTACAATGTAGATTGTGTTAAAGCAGCTTCACATAGAACATTATCATAAATTGTAACCATGTCAGTTCAGTTTTCAGTGTTTAAGTTCAGTTCAGCTCAGTTCAGTGTGGTTAATAATCACTACTGAGAGTCCAAACACTGAAGAGCAAATCCATCTATGCACAGCTGTACAGATCCCAAACCATGCAAGCCAGTGGCGACAGCGGAGGAACAAACTTCACCAATTGGCGAAAGTAAAGGATTAAAAAACCAGGAGAGAAGCAGGCTCAGTTGGGCACAACCATTTCTCCTGTGGTCAATAATGTGTTAAACTGACTGCAAACAGCTTGTGTAACTTTAACTCAGAACATGACTAACTTAGTTAAATAAGTTAAAATGACCTAAAAAGGACTAACTTGTCGTATCCTTTTTTTACAGTGCAGCCACTGAGGGTCGCTTCTAAAGCACTAAAAACAAAGGGGTTTAACTTCTGCAGTGTCTCTGAGATGATGTGTTGTGGACATGCAAACATGAGGATTGAATGGGAGTGTCAGTAAACATACATACAGCCCCAAAGTAAACACCATTGTTATTGCAATAATAGTACATGTATTATTATTTACAGTAAAAGTATATGTGCAGTATTCACATCGCAGTGACATGCATTCACTTTATGTACTAAGCATATGTTTGCTGCATGCACAGTTTCTTTATTCAAATCTGACCAATCAGACGAAGCCTTTAATATCTTCATCTCCGCCTCTTCAGTAGTTGAACCAAGGGCTGGTAGTAAACATGAATGCTGGGAGACGAGAGCGGAGATTCACAACAGCCAGTAAAATCAGAATATCTGCAGAGGTTTTCAGTCTTTAGAGTGTTTTAAAGTCTAAATCTTTATACCTTGACATAGTTTTTTAAAGATCTAATTAGATCAGAAAAACATCTATAATCTGTTTATGTTGTAATGATTATTATATAAATGATTGTTTTTAGCAGTGTTTTAAAGTTAGCAATATCATAAGAAATATTATTATTATAACACTCAACAGCAATATCTCAGGCTTTCCCAGTATCCTGCCGCTAAAGTAAACATAGACCCTGACAACATGATGCGTTTCTTAAAGTATTCTTGGAGCTTCATATGATTACAGCTGAACCTCTGAAGACGCATGGAGTGTTTGGACTTGTTTTTGGTTCCCTTGCTGTCTATAGCCCAGAACAAATCAGGTCAGCACATGACACTTGTGAGAGCGATTCCAAGCTGAATGTTCATTATTGCGTGAACTAACCCTTTACTGTGTGTCAGTGTGTTTGTGGATGGTTGTGGTACTTACTGATGATATGGACCGGCTCTGGCTGTATGAGCGTGTTCTGGATCGAGTTCTGGTCCTGGTCCTGGTCCTGCGGCGTCTCCGTCTGCGTCCGCTGTCTCTCTCTGTACGCCGATCTCGAGAGCGTGTGTGTCTGAAATATCCGTCTGTGAAGGTGTAGTCTCGGTCAAACTCCTCCCGCTCGTCCCGACAGTAGCGTCTGCTGCTCCTCCTGCGCTCGCCGGATGGCTGCTGGTAGCTGGACCTGTCGACAAACAAACACACACACACACACACAATTAACAGATTTCAGTCATGTGACCTGTGCTGAAACCTGGTGAGCAAATTAACAATAAGCCATAAAGGCAGCTACACTGAGATCTCCATAGAATCACAGCACAATCTGCTCATATCAACAGAATAAAACAGAGATCTGATCATAAGCTGTACAGTGTGGGCACTTGCTCTCCATATTCTGCTGTTCTTCAGTCATTTAAACCCCACATGTTCCTGTCAGAGCTGTAAATCAGCCATGTTTACCTTTATCTTGTGGATATTCCTCAGAGATGGATGATGGTGTTATAGCGTATTAGTGTCTGCTTTCATATTTAGTGTTGGCTTCTTTTGCTCAGATTAATTTTTACTGGTAGGGAAAATCTATTGGTTGACCTCTGCTGTTTATACTTTGACTTTGCAATTTAATTTATACTTTAAATGCACTTAATCTGCAGATTAGAACAGAACAGTATAAACACTATACAGATGTATGAATTTCACCTCACACCATATAGAGAGCGGACAGAAAATAAATAAAATCATGTACATTAGTTTAATATAAGAACAAAGCAGAGACCTGTTCTGAGGAAGGAAACTTAAACTGAGATCCCACTAAAAGACAAAGAGTTTCCTGACTAAGATGCTGAATGCCCATGACCCAAAGCAGCCAGAACCTTATGACTCTGCGACTAATAAATTCACAGTGCAATATAGCCTGACCATAACAACAGGCAACAGTGAAACAACAAGATAACACATGGTACAAAATAAACACATTTTAATAAACGGGTATTAAAATGACCAACAAAAATTCCATGACTTGGAGAAAATAAATATGAATTTCCCTGACTTTCAATGTCTGGAAGAGACCTTTAAAACTCAATGATACTGCAGAGATTGCATGACCGTGGCAGCATGCTGATTTGTGTTGTGATCTGCTGTTATATAAAGAAAATAAGATGAAATAACCTGCACCCCAGTGTATCTGTCAGGTGTGAGCCGTACCTCCTGGAGCTGCTGTCTCTGTGGCGTCTCTCCCGATGGCGTCTCCTGCTCCGGGATGATATAGAACGGCTGCGACTGCGTGTTCGGCTGCGTCGTCTGCGACGGTGCCGCTCATACCGCATGTGACGGCTCCTGCTCCGGCTGCGGGTCCGCTCCGATGACGGGTACCGCCGAGAGTGAGGCATCTGAACACAACAAACACAGACACTCTTGATGTTCTAGCTCTATATATTACAATTATAGATGTAACAGTTTGAAACATGTAAATCACGATTATAGTGACCAGCTATTTATTATTGTTATTATTATTGTTATTAATAAAAATTAATAATGATGCTTTTTATTTGCAATGCGCTTTTCCTAAACCCAAAGCACTACATAAAGAAGATATCAAACCCATATTAAATAATAATAATAATAAAAAGTAAATATAAAAAAAATAGGCCAGTCACAATAATCAATATATGGACTTATCACACATGTGGCCATGACCTCAATCATATTTGGTGATGCAATATATATCACACACCTATGCATAAACACCAATTCTAGCAACATTTCAGCTGATTGCTCAACATCTCTACTGGAGCTGTCAGTGTCAGAATGGTTTATTAACACTGTAGTATTTACTATAAATTACTATTGTATATCTTTATGTGGGTGTCTGACAGCTGATAATAGATCTGGTAGTAGATATCGCAGCCTCTGTTACTCTTTACCTTGCACTTTTTTTGTAAACATTTATTATTATACATTTGGAAAATTTGCATTTTTACATTCTGATTCTAATGCCGCATTATTAAACTGTTAAAATGACTCCAATTAAATGAAATATTCTTATGAATAAAATATGATGCGTTTCTTTGGCATTAAATAATGAGTGGCAAAAAATAGTCTTAAAATGACATTAATATCGTTTATGACTATATATTTTGGTGCAATATAGAGACAGGCCTACAAATAATAATCTATTCTAATATTCTATTAATCTACCACTGTAATCGACTGATTAATGAGATTTTTCTTTGAAGATCTTGTGACTGAATGCAACAGAGCTATAAAAAGTGTATAAAAGCCAATCACAGACACAGTTATAACAATTTTAATAATAAATTGTGGTTTTAATTATAATCACAATCTGAAATGCTGGTACCAGGGTTCATACACATTTTTACCACTAAAATTGAATGACTTTTCCAGGACTTTCAACTGACCTAATGTTTCATGTAATGTCTATGTATATGTGGTAAATAATAAGAAAAGCAATGCACCTTCATTACAGCATATCATAAAACATGCGACAATCTGTTTAGTGTAAATTAATCTTTATTTATGTGTAAAATTTATATAGATAATGCTCGCACAGCACTAATAATGTCAAAGCACGTGTCTGGCCATGGACAGAAGAAGACAACCGACCCAAATATAAGTATACAGATATTTCCATGACGTTTCCAAAATTTTGTGGGTTTTTCAGGTTTTGTTCCAGGCCTGGAAAATGCCTTGTTAAAATTCCATGACTTTTGTCATGGTTTTTCATGACCATATGAACCCTGTAAAGCTAACCATCAGAAAATGAACCGTGGTTTGTTTACCTTGAAACAGGTTATTGTGACAACACTAAAGCTCTAAATTGTAAAAATATAAATAAATAGATATGATTTTGTAGGGCTGTGCATCTGCATAAAAATTAACTCATGATTTACCCATCCAGATAAATAACCCCGGAAATACACAGAAATGAAATCAACAATGCTTTCTGGTTTAGTCTATCAGAATTGAAGAGCAGAGATTGAATAATCAGATTTAAAGACAAATATACACAACACAAGCTCAAAAACAAGCCCAATGTTACCACATAATCAATTCTTATGCATTATAGATGATATATTATGCAGATATTATGCAGTGATAAAGCACTGCTGTTTTCACATTGATCAATACTTCTGATTGTTTTTTTATATTTTAGCTGGTGCTCTATAGGCATGGGCCAGTATAAGATTCTGACAGTGTGATTATTTTGGATAAAAATATCACAGTAGCATGGTATTGTGATTACTTCTATAAAATATAGTCTTTTTCAATGTCTGGGTAAAAAAACAAAAGCCTTTTCCCCATTTAAACACAATATATTTTATTTTGAGAAACATTTAAAGTATTTTGGAGCAGTAAACATGTCAGATTAAATAATTCAAATCAAACACTGATTTCTGCTGTCAACATTAGTTTCAAAAACACAGATTTCTTTACAATTTAAAACAGCATCTTTGGATATCTTTTCTGCTGGAGATACTGTTGTCCAAATAAAAAAATAAAAATAAAAAACATAAATTTTTTTACACACCTACAGAACGATATAGCAGACAATTTTGGCAGTTTTAAAACCTTGACTTTTCCAGTACTCTGTACACCTTGAAAACGGTTATTAATTATGAATTCATTCCAAATAGAACAATTCCAGTTAACTGGTGAAATTATACTGCAATGTCAACGTTTTCCAATATCGTGCAGCCTAAAGTTCATATAAATAATTAAATACCGTAAATCTTTGTTGCTACAAAAATTCCTGCATGCATGAATGCTTAAAATCTACAGCTTGTTTTCTTTTTTCTTTGCATTCCAGCATAGTTTTACATGAAAAAGTAACAAATCTAGAAACATTATAGATCATACACAGTTTAGTCTTCCAGGTACTTCTCTGACTAGTCTTACAGGTTAGTCTTCTGATGTTTTTCTCACAACCTTTGAAAGACAGCAGAAACAAAAACAGAGCGGTCAAGAGCCTGATCTTGACTTACAGCTAAACTTATTAAAGCATAAATATATAAAACTGTATACTGCATGTGTGCATATGGGACAAAGATGAGGAGCTTTGAGCATCTAATAATTAAAAAAAGAACCCAGCTTTCACTTTTTCACAACACACCAGAATGTGTTGCACTGTCTGGAGCCAGCACCTAAGCTTTTCACTCATAGCACACGCGCTGCTGCTGCTGCTGATGATGTGACAATTAAAGTGATTTGATTTGTATCTTAATTTGACTTTTCCTGAGCAAAACATAACAACTATTGACTATCATACATTTACCCTTGATTTTCAGAATACATAACAGTAGTTTTATGTCTATAAATCATCTGCATCACATTTAAAAGAAAAATATTTTCTGACATGTTAAAAGTATATTCAAGTAGCACCATTATGGCCCGAAAATACTCATTAATTCCCATCTGAAATTATTCTTTGCTATTATCCTTCAAAACACTAGACTTTACACACACAACATGTTTTTCATATCACATTTAGTAACACTACAATCAGCTATTTCTAAATAAGTGCAGCTTAAAGTGGATGTGACATTTGCAGTAAAAACTCAAAACATAAATGGATAGAGAAAGTACAGTTGAAGTCAGAATTATTAGCCCCCCTGAATTATCAGACCGCTTGTTTATTTTTTCCCCAATGTCTGTTTGACGGAGAGATTATTTTCAACATTTATACACATCATAGTGTTAATAACTCATCTCTAATAACTGATTTATTTTCTATTTGTCATGATGACAGTAAATAATATTAGACTAGATATTCTTCAAGACACTTCTATACAGCTTAAAGTTACATGTAAAGGCTTCACTAGGGTAATTAGGATAACTAGGCAGGTTAGGGTAATTAGGCAAGTTATTGTATAATGATGGTTTGTTCTGGAGACTATCAAGGAAAAATATAGCTTAAAGGGGCTAATAATATTGACCTTAAAATGTTTTTTAAAAAATTAAAAACTGCTTTTATTCTAGCCGAAATAAAACAAATAAGACTTTTTCCAGAAGAAAAAATATTTTTAGACATACTGTGAACATTTCCTCAATCTGTTCAACATCATTTGGAAAATATTAAAAAAAGAAAAAAAATCAAAGGGGGCTAGTAAATCTGATTTCAACTCTATATGTTAACATTATATTGAATTTCTATTTATATTTTCCAGAACAACTGACCACAGAGTTAAAAGACCAGAAAAATGTCAATCTGTAAACATGTTTTGTATTTTAAATAAGGAAAATAAACATGTGTTATGGATGTGACCAAAAACGTCTGCTAGTTTGTACACAATGTACTTTGTAGAAATTCTGTGAATTCAACTGCACAACCCAAAATAAATAACGCTAGTCAAAAGGATAAGTGTCGGCTGACTATAGAACAAACATGATTAATTTTATTTTATTTAATAATTTTGCATTTATGAGGAAAAAGCTTTGTTATGGATGTGACATCTCTCCGTTATGGATGGGACAGATGTGAAATTGCCACTCGTTTGAATTTGGTAAACAAATACAAATCTGTTTAAAAACATTGACAATTACATTTGAGCATTTATAAAGTACTGTTCACACACAATAAACGCAACTTAGAAACGGTTTCGCATGAGATTTGCTCATATACATTAAGCAATGCTGAATAACCTGATTTAATATTTAAAACACTAAAGTAGAAACTTTATATGCTTTCTGTGTACATAAAGTGACTTTTGTTCATGTAATTTGTTCCCAAAAGCACAACTGGACATTTTTTTTTACTTATTTACATAAACAAACGCGTATTAGTGCATCAGAATGAAAAAAAAAACACATTTAAAAGGGCAGAAAAACTTATCTCATCAAACGTTTTCGCTCCCTACACCTTTCTCAGTGTCCCGGCGGTGTTGTTTTGCTAATCATAAATCCTGAATAATTTACTAAACACGGTTTGATAGCGATAAACTGATCAGCAGATGTATAAATATAAATTTAAAGCTGTTAGTCTTTGATTAATTCAATCCACAGGACAAACATATCGATCAGTAATGTAACTGAATGAATCTGAGGTAATTTAAAACCAGTGTGTGTGTGTTTGTGAGGGAAGCGGTTAGCCGGTCGTGCTAACACTATTAGCGGCTCTCAAGCACACACAAACAAGCAACCCCGGTCAGCTCAACCGGACACTTAATCAATAAACCGACGAGATTTACCGCTTGAGCAGCGACGCCAGTGCGTTTGTCCCACAGAAAATCCGTTCTGCCGTTATTTTACCGCTCCGTAAACCGAACTCAACTCTCGCTCACAACTTCCGGTGACGAGCTCCGAGCGCGCTCCCGCCAATCGCATGTTTAACATTTTTAACTCTCGGTGAAACTGTAAACATATTTTTATTAAACATCAAAATACCTAGATTATATATCTTTTTATCTGAATATAAACTAATTAATATTTATATATTCAGAACATAGGCTTGCTCATATTTAATTATTGATCAGAATATCGGTAAACTGAGGATCAGTCAGAATAACTCGATTGCAGGAGTTTCCTTTAAACTGATAATTATAACCCATGATTGCTCATAAATGCTCATGTCAGAGAATTTTTTTTTTCTTGCATAAACATTGATTTACAGCTGATTTTTTTTAAAGTGGAGGTTTTAAAAAAAAAATTATTATATATATATATATATATATATATATATATATATATATATATATATATATATATATATATATATATTGAATATGTTATATTTGTTCTTAATGTTTAAAATTCACCCATTTTCTTTTCGGCTTAGTCTCTTTAATAATCAGGGGTCGCCACAGTGGAATGAACCATCAACTTATCCATATGTGTATGCTTTACACAGCTGGGAAACATCCACACACTCTTACACTCTAGCCAGTGTAGTTGATCAGTTCCCCTATAGCGCATGTGTTTGGACTGTGGGGGAAACCGGAGCACCCGGAGAAAACCCACGCCAACACGTGGAGAACATGCAAACTCCACACTGAAACACCAACTGACCCAGTTGGGACTCGAACCAGCGACCTTCTTGCTATGAGGCGATAATGCTACTCAGTGCGTCACCGTGACACCCATATTCTTTTTTCAATATTAACTAACATGTTTATAATTAGTATATAAACTTATTAAATATGTACAAATATTGATGAGGAATTTGGTAAAACTGAGAATTAAGCAGAATTTTATTTATAACTCACGGTTGCTCATAAATCTTCATTTCAGACTAAATAATTTCATTTTACTTTAATATTCACTTTTTAGCTGGAAAAAAATATCAGTGTTTTACATTTTTTCACCTGAAAATGTCAGTTTATGCAAGAAAAAATGAGTTATATATATATTCATTATGTTACATAGATTATATTTTAATACAGTACATAATAAAACAACAACCAAACATGTAATATTAACATAATCTTTAATCAGAAGACAAAAAACACCCATCCTCATAGAAACTCATTGTGTAAAAACTCACCAATAATCTAAATAAAGCCAAAGTCTCGCATTTTACACTAAACATCACAACAAACGCCTCATTAACGCAGTTCGTATCATTGATTGTTATTTTCCCGAGTACTGCTGTGAAGCGTTCAGATCCTCTGTTTACATTCACTCTGATATCAGTTCACATCTCACTCTCATTAAAGCAAATCATTCACGAGCACATCCCTCATTTCAATAATAATTCAAGAGCAAAAGCAGAAAGAGAAGCTTTAGGGTTTGTGCAAACACACTCGCAGGCCTCATCATGACACTTTATAATGAAAACTGATCCAGATTTGAGTGTTCAGACTCGAAACTGAACTCAAACCACATTTAACAGACGGTTAAAGACCAGACACAGAAAATAAAAAACAATGCACTGTTTATGAAGGCAAAATATATTAACATACTCAAAAATATTGGTGACACTTTAGAATAGAGTTCAATTGCGAGTGGCATGTATTAAGTGTTAATTTATATCGCTTTAATTACTGTTTTCATTAACTAAGATTAATAAATACTGAAATATTGATCATTCATTCATTCGTTTTCTTTTCGGCTTAGTCCCTTTATTAATCAGGGGTCACCACAGCGGAGTGAACTGACTTATCCAGCATATGTTTTACACAGCGGATGCTCTTCCAGCTGCAACCCAGTACTGGGAACCATCCATTCTCACCCATTCACACACATACACTGTGGACAACTTAGTTGATCAGTTCCCCTATAGCGCATGTGTTTAGACTGTGGGGGAAACCGGAGCACCCGGAGGAAACCCACACCAACACGGGGAGAACATGCAAACTCCACACAGAAACACACACTGACCCAGCCGGGACTCGAACCAGCGACCTTCTTGCTGTGAGGTGATTGTGCTACCCCCTGCGCCCTTGAAATATTGTTCATTTACTGTAAAAAATATGTTAATTTACAGATTTCATATTTTATGAAGTTGTTGGAGAACAGATCAAGCCCCAACATGCAATTAAAAAGCATAAATAGGGGTGGGGCAAAGAGGGTGGGACATAGAGTAACTCCTCCCCCTTATAAGAATCAGCCAATGTCATTCAGTTCTCTCACAGCTCTGCCAGTGAGAGCGCTTGAGCTCAAGCGCATCAAATGAGCAGCCAATGAGAAGAAGGGGGCGGAGCACCTCAGACACTAGAGAGCATTTGATTGGTCAGAAGATTTGATGAGAAGCTGAACTATGAGGAGACGATGAACACAATCATTGATCATTTATGAGGAAGAGACAAACTGCCAGCTTTATATCAGGTGTTTATCTTCCTAAGGTGAATATTGTTTTGGAGCACACTAGCTTATAGATGTCCTTAAGACTAACAGATGCTGATGATGACAACATCTAAAAACCTTTAAAGTAATTTCACTAGACCTTTCATAAACTAGGCAATGAGCGCTAATATCTTATATCTAATATTAAAAGATCAAAGGATTATTATTTATATGAATTAATGGAACTGTATAGTAAAGTGTCACCAACACATCAGAAATCAAACATTGATATGCATTAATGCTGAAGAAGACGGACTGCAGACTCACACACACACATTTCCAGAGTACTTAAATAAATAAGAGTGCATAAGAGAGAGAGAGCAGACACACACACACACACACACACACACACACACACACACACACACACACACACACACACACACACACACACACACGTCTCACATCTCGTCCGCATGTGGGAGTTTGTCTGTGTTTGCAGCTATCGCCAGCGGCTGCAGGTCTGTGTGTGTTTGGCTCTCTGTGCTGCCGTTGCTCTGAGCGTGACTGGACTCTCGTACCATCACCGAGTCCTGGATCAGCCGTTCGTCCACCTCCAGGTCTGCTGCTCGCTGCTCTGACGGAGGATCTGGAGGAATCATGGGTTTATGGAGAACCGAGTCGTCCAGCAGCGCAGAGGAAGCAGAGCTCACGTCATTCAGGATGTTTCTGGAGATCACTGCGCACAGAGAAACACTCAACATCAGGGAGCGTCAGAGAACAAGGCCACATCTGGATCAGTGTTCAAACGGTGTTTGTGTAGTAATACACATCTTTATAACTGTGTGTGTGTGTGTGTGTGTGATGTTGACCGGCGGCCGGAGCGTAGCTGTCCTGCAGAGACTCTGAGCTGCGGTGGAATGGACTCAAGCTGGGGAAGATCAGCAGAGCCAGAGAGAACAGGAGGATCTGTGGGACACACACACACACACACACACACACACACACACACACACACACACACACACACACACACACACACACACACACACACACACACACACACACACACAGTTACTGCAGCTGTCCAACACACACTCAAAGCTCCTGAAGAGAGACTGAGGCCTTGTTTTAGTTTGAAAATGGCGTTATTGAATGTCCACGCTGGCGTTTCACCGAGTGCTTCTGAAGAGGATCTCCTGCTGGATCTGATCTGCTGGCCTGTATGTCCTCTACTGTGGGCTCTTATTGTGCGTTCTCCTGTTCTGATGGCCATTATTGATGATGAAGCTGATCTTCATCATGTTCTTCACTGATCATGAGAGGAGGTGCTGCTGTTCTGGGCTGTGTTCTGATCTTCATATGCACACAGTGATGATGAGGCTCGTCTACATCTGCAGCTCCTCATCTCTGCAGTGTGTTCAGCTCATATCAGGATGGGAATGGGCCGTTCCTCATCTCCTGTGTTCAGTTTAGTGTGGGGATAGTGCAGCAGTGGAGTCTGCAGGGGGATGATGTGGATCAGCTCATACACTACACCGTGTTTCCTCTAGTGTGTTCTCCTCATCACACTAGTAAAGTCTGAACTGAAGGAGAGGATGCAGGACTCAACTCTGAGCTCTTCATATTAAGGGGAAAAGGCCCAATCAGAGAGGAGAATGTCTGCAGCCCCGCCTCCATGTTCAGATGTCTCCGCCTCCTCCATTCACACTGACACACAGCAACACGGCCTCAGCAGCGGCTCCAGAACGCTCTGTTATCAGCGCTGGAACACTCCGGGTAGTGTGAGGAGGAACCACAGCAGAACTCATGCGCTTTACAACTAACACACATCAGAGTACACTGGGCCTGAAACTCACCATCACACATGTGCTCGTCTGCGCAGCTTTAGTGGCCGTCTGCTTGATCAGAGCCTGCAGTCTGTGTAGCTGCGCCACCAGAGACCTGCACACACACACACACGCGTACGCACACACACACACACACACACACTGTAAAAACTCTAACTTTAAGCAGCATGAGTGTATCCTGATGATCCGCTCACTCACACATTGTGCTTCTCCAGCTGGTCCACAGTTCTCTGCAGCTCCTTATTCTGAGCTGAACATGCAGCCACCCTGAAACACACACACACACACACACACACACACACACACACACACACACACACACACACACACACACACACACACACACACACACACACACACACACACACACACACACACACACACACACTTGAGCATTTTCAGGTGTTTGGTTATTGTCAGATAAAAGCACAGCTAAAGTAGTTCCGGCAGGTTTAGATCAGCTCCATATCACTCCGCTGAGTGATTAGAGTGATTACACAGCTACAACAGTCAGAATCACAGCAGAACACAATAGAAGGAGGAGATCAAGGTTATAATAGGTTTGGATTTTACATTAGTTTTAGTTTCTATTTCGTTTTGATTTTTTTTTTCCAGTTTTGATTAGTTTTAGTGGCAGATTTACTGGTGTTTATTAGTTTCTATATTTTGAAATGATTTAGTTTAGTGTTTATTAGTTTCAGTATTAGTTTTAGGGTTTTGTTTTGGAAATGAGGATATTTTTATCTGCAAGACTCAAAATCAACAGAATAAATATTGTATAATAAAAACTCAGTGTCCTTTAGAGGACACATGAACACCATCATATACCACTACCATCTACCCATCTACCCAGACACACAGCAGTGATGGGAAGTTCAGATCTTTAACATGGATCACTCATCATTATGTAGTCTGCAATAGTCATTTCAGTCAGTTAAAACATCAGCATGATCTGGAAAATGTCTTACAGTGAAGTTCTGTAACTCAACTGAATCGTGATTCACTTATTTAAATTCCATTATGATTTTGTTATGAAATAAACTTACTTTATTCACCAGATCCCCTCATTAAAGCACTCGGTTTACCCGCACTGCAGTTAATCAAGTTCAGTTCAGTCACAGCAGGCTGTCATGTGCTGTTTGTGTTTGGTTCACTGAATCACGCATGCGCTCTATTATCGGTTCATCTCTTCTCAAATCTGATCTCAGTGTAGCGTTACTGTTCTGATAACTGAATGAGAGTATATATTGGATTATTTAGAGTCAGAGGGGGTATTGGGCTTGTTATAAAGTAAGTAGTTGGTGGATAAGTGCTAACTGGAGACGCGAATCATTTCAAATGATTCAGTTCAATTTGGTGAACTAGTTCAGCCGGTTCACTTAGAAGATCCGGTTAAAAGGATTTGTTCACGATACAGAAATAACCCATTATTTTCCCAACCCGCCCTCTCTATTCTGCTGCCCTAGACGGCTGCCTAGGTCGCTTCTATGGACGCGCAGGTATTTTGTGTGAATGATCAGAGTTGTGTGTGAATGATCAGAGGTGTGTGTGTACCTGCTCTCCAGGCCGTCGATGTACTCCTTCTTCCTCCTCCTGCTGTCCTGAGCCGAGAGTTTATTCCGGATCTTCCGTCTCACTTTCTTCAAGATTCGCTCCTCAGCCTGAGAGATTCAGCACAGTGTATCAGCTGTGTGTTCATCTCTATCTCTCTCTCTCTCTCTCTCTCTCTCTCTCTCTCTCTCTCTCTCTCTCTCACCTTGGTTAAGGGCAGGTTGTTGGGCAGTGATATTCCCTCCTGATCCAGCAGTTTCTGCTCCTCCTCTGTGAGCTGCAGATCTGGATAAACCTGCAGAGAGTGTAAACACATCAGCTCCAGCACGCACACACACACACACACACACACACACACACACACACACACTCGCACACACACACTCGCACACACACACTCGCACACACACACTCGCACACACACACACACACACACACGCACACACGCACACTCGCACACTCGCACGCACACACACACACACACACACACACACACACACACACACACACACACACACACACACACACACACACACACACACACACACACACTCGCACACGCACACACACACACACACACACACACACACACACGCACGCACACACACACACACACACTCCTGCAGATCTTGACACACACCAGAAAGCTGTCGTCCTCCTGCAGACTCTGCATGTCGAGAGCAGAAACATCCTCCGTCTTCACTGGCGACAGCAGCTCGTTGACCACACACGACTCCGACAGCAGCATCTGAGAGCTCCACTCGTCTGAACACACACACACACACACACACACACACACACACACATATATATATATACACATACACATAGAGGGAGAGACACATTTATAGTCTCTCACACACACATACAGACACACACACATGCACGCAGACACACACAGACGGACACAAACAGATATACAGACAGCAGGCGCACACACACAGAGACAGGTTAGTCATCCATGACTTCATCCTTAGTTAATTATCAGCACTGAGTGAAATGTGAATGATTTGAACAGTAGCCAGTGTCTGTGATGGTGTTAGTCTGCTCTGTATTCCCGCACAGCTGCTGTGACTCCGTCTGTACTCTAGAGAAGAACTGAAGATGTGCTGCAGACACTCACCCAGCTGTATGGAGATCACGTCCACATGTGGTGGGTGTGGCTCTGCACTGGCCCCGCCCACACCGCTGATGTCATACACCACCTGATAGACGGGCAGCTGTGATGCGGAGCTGCTGGTGTGTTCGTGGGCCCCGTCTGAGCTCTGGTCCTCAGACACACCGCTGTCGCTCTCACACACCGCAGACACGTACATCTGGTTTGGGTTTATGGCGTTCAGGACTTCCTCAGACTCGCTGTCATTCAGACTCTGAACACACACACACACACCAACATTTACATATAAATGACCCAATACTGCACAACATTACTGTTTACACTCTTCCGTCTCATAATCCTGAATTACAACAAGCTCCGCTCCATATTCAACCATATCTGCTCTCTGATTGGTGTTTACTGGCATATGGGGTGGAGTCAAGCTGTCACTCACGTGAGATCCACTATAAGCAAACTGAAATAAACACAAGCCCCGCCTACAGTTGATTGTTTTTATGATGACTTTAAAGCAAGGGTGTCCCAATGCCGGCCCACAAGATTTAACCCCTCGATATATTAGGGTTGCATGGTTTACCGGTACTATGGTATTATCGAGAAACTATTGCTCCAAAAGACTGGCAGTGCACTGTAGTTTGTGAAAGATAGTATCATCATTAACAGTCTATCTACAGTAGATAATGTTGCGTGTGGAAAAGTCACTAAAATGCTCACTCGTTTGTGCAACAATAGACTATTTTATTTTAATAGTCTGTGGAGACCTTTTGTGGTAGAAATACCATATATTGCATGTTTAAATATGCATATAAATATTGCATATTATGTGACGCTTCAGATCCAATCCTAATTAGTTCATTTCTGCTGCTGTCAATATGATTTAGTGGCTACAACACCTACAACAATTCTTAAAAAAGAGCAACTCACTAAGTCAAATGTTTATCTGACAATCCATACTAGAAACTTTTTGACCACTGCATAACTCCTTATTTGGTTGGGAAAAGGCTATTTTTATTATTAATGCAAATATCATTTGGTAAAGTTTGTATTTTTATTTTTAATGTATTTTTGTTGGTCAGATATTTACAAAATAAACAAAAAGAACGAATACATTTTAGGTGAAGTGACGAGCAAATACTTTTTTAATAATAAAGCGAATCATTAATTCAATTAAAGTAGACCTATTATATAAAAGACAGTATTTCGGACTATTTTCTTTATTTCATGGATTGAGTTATGAATTACAGTATCACACTGCTACTTGGTTTCACAATATTACATGAATTAATGGAATCACGACAAGCCTACAATATATATAATTTTAATTACTATTATTACGGCGACGCAGAGGCGCAGTAGGTAGTGCTGTCGCCTCACAGCAAGAAGGCCTCTGGTTTGAGCATCGGCTGGGTCAGTGGGATTTTCTGTGTGAGTTTGCATGTTCTCCCTGCGTTTGCATAGGTTTCCTCTGGGTGCTCCAGTTTCCCCCACAGTCCAAACACATGCGCTACAGGTGAATTGTCCGTAGTGTATGTGTGTGAATGAGTGTGTGAATGTTTCCCAGAGATGGGTTGCAGCTGGAAGGGCATCCGCTGCATAAAACATATGCTGGATAAGTTGGCGGTTCATTCCACTGTGGCAACCCTGGATTAATAAAGGGACTAAGCCGAAAAGAAAATGAATGAATTATATATATATATATATATATATATATATATATATATATATATATATATGTGTGTGTGTGTGTGTGGTTTAGTTTTATTTCGGTTTCTTTCAGTGTATATGCAATCAACAGTAACACTAATGCAGATTATTTCTGTGGATGATTTAAACATTGAAACTTTGGGAATATACATCTGTATAGATCTGCTTAACTAAAGCTCAATTTTTCTAAATAATTAAGTGTCATTTGATAATTATCGGTTTAATGCTGACTGAATTTTGTTGATCAAACACTTCTTCATGACTTACATGCTATGCTATTGCTGTAACAAATATAAAATTTTGCTAATATTTAATTTAAATTGTCTCATTTAATGACTATATTGCATAATTTAAAAAGGGGGCGTCACGGTGGCACAGTGGGGAGCATGATCGCCTCACAGCAAGAAGGTTTCTGGTTTGAGCCTCGGCTGGGTCAGTGTGTGTTTCTGTGTGGAGTTTGCATGTTCTCCCCGTGTTGGCGTGGGTTTCCTCCGGGTGCTCCGGTTTCCCCCACAGTCCAAACACATGCGCTATAGGGGAACTGATCAACTACACTGACTGTAGTGTATGAGTGTGAATGCAAGAGTGTATGTGTTTAGTATTGGGTTGCAGCTGGAAGGGCATCCGCTGTGTAAAACATATGCTGGAATAGTTGGCAGTTCATTCCACTGTGGTGACCCCTGATGAATAAATGAACTAAGCCGACAAGAAAATGAATGACTGATGTTAAAACAGTTCGACCTTTTTGCAAACTGTGTCATGTCAACCATGACTGCTGCTAATTCACGTGTGTCTGTGTGTGTGTGTGTGTGTGTGTGTGTGTTCACAGTGCTGAACATGTGTAGTTTCAGTTGAGCTGCAGCAATGCACTCTAGAAAAGCGGTAATGACTGACGCAGTGTGGCTGCAGGCTCCAGTCCTCCGTGTGTTTCTCCAGATCTGCAAACAGGAGACCGGGACAGGACTGATCCAGGAGCAGTTCAGACGCCACAACCTCCTCCACAAACCCATCCTTCAACACACACAATACACAAAAACATCAGCTCATTCCTACAACACACAACAACAACAACAACGGCTCTCATTCGCTGATAATGGTGTAAGATTGTCATATTTATACACACATGTGAACTTCTTTATATCAAGGCAAATTAATTCATACAAATTGACAAATTGACACTAGTCTTGCTGCCTCTCCCAGTTGTAGGAACACAGATAATATCTGCTCTTCTAGTTGCTGATCTGGTGTCAGAAGTGTCTCTATGAAAGGCGAAGGCCTCTAGATTTTGCTGATTTGAGCTCAATAAATCTGATCATGTCTTGATGTTGACTGATTTGATGAGGACAGTGCGCTCTGACTCTGCTCAGACTAAAGTCTCATCACTGAACAGAAATAATGTCCAGTATAGAATATAAAGTCCTGCTGCAGTGGAGACAGAATGAATATTGTGTCTGACTCCATCATGAGCTTGGAGGACTGCATCCATACATCTCTCACATGACTCACATCACTGATTAATAAAGTCATCTGGAATGAAGAAGAAAGCTTCAGCAGGATCCCAGAGTTCATCAAGAGTCTTTGTTCATCTTCAACACCTCCTCCTTCATCAGCTCAATAATGTTGATGTCTGGTGACTGGGCTGGCCAATCCTGGAGCACTCTCTGCTTTCAGGAGCTTTGATCTGGAGGCTGAAGTATGAGCAGGAGCGCTATCCTGCTGGAGAATTGTCCCTCTCCTGTGGTTTGTAATGTAATGGGCAGCACAGATGTCTTGATACCTCAGGCTGTTGATCTCTTGCACGCCCCCATACTGAATGAACCCAAACCATGATGTCTCCTTCACCAAACTTGACTGATTTCTGTGAGAATCTTGGTCCATGCTGGTTCCAGTAGGTCTTCTGCAGTATTGGTGATGATGCAGATCAGCAGATGATCCAGCAGAGAAATCCACCTTCTGACACTTTCACACATCATCAACTAGAAGACCAGATATTATCTGCTGCTCTTACAGCCGGGATTGACTTTTGTCAGGGAGTGTACAGATATTATTATATATAACGACAGTATGTGCAAATTAAAACATAAACTTGTTTAAAGCTGTTAAACAAATAAGAGCATATGTGTGTGTGTGTGTGTGTGTGTGTGTGTGTGTGTGTGTGTGTGTGTGTGTGTGTGTGTGAATAGTGCTGTTGAGGACATTTAAAAATTACCAAAATCCCCAAATTGACTATTGCATGAAAAAGTGGCTCACAATTTTCTTTAGTTATAGTGTGTGATAGATGTCAATTTATGCAGTTTATCTGCTAGATCAAGTGCAGAAGAGGTACACAAACTGTCTGAGTGCGAGTGAAATATGAGTAGGAGATCAGACTCCACCTGTGTGTGTGTGTGTGTGTGTGTGTGTGTGTGTGTGTGTGTGTGTTGGAGGATGTGAATATCCTGGTGTGGGTTGGGCTTTTTTACATGCAGGAATGAGAAACCTTTGACTCCTTTTCACTAAACTCCCCCAAATAACTGATATTCAGAGTCCGTCACGTCAGATTTGTTCAGATTTTCGTGGTGTTTTGCATTATATAACACATGCAGTTAGAATATGTGCTATTAAACGGGTGTAAATACAAATTAAAACAGATTACAACACACAAATACAGTTGATCCGCGCGTGTGTGTTTGTGTGTGTGTGTGTGTGTGTGTGTGTGTGTGTTTGTGTGTGTGTGTGTGTGCCAGGTGAAGCTGGGCTGTCAATCATAGTAAACAAAGCGCGTTTTCAGTGTTTTCAGCAGGTTTTACTCACTCTCTCGGTTGATTTGGCGTCCCCGGACCCAAACTCGCCCTCTCGCATTCTCCACACACGCGGTTCGGTTTATCCTGCGAGAAAACACGGATATTTTTACTCGCTGATCCGGATCTTCTGGCTCATTTGATTCAGTGTAATTCACATCCGCGTTCGATGTGTGGGCGGAGCTGCGCAGTGACACTGACCAATAGCGCTCATGCTTAGGTTTTAAAGTTTAAAAATAATCATTATAAGTTCAATATAAATTGTTTATTTCACTTGAGAAGAAGTTTCTATGTTGTTGATTGAGGAAAATTTAAGGAGGACGCTTTTCCAAATATACGTGACAAGTGCACAATGCTGTCGCGTGAGAGCTGTTACTTTTCTCCGCAGTGTTGTTATAGACCAATCACAGGCGTTTGTGATTATGTTGAATACTTTTTGTAAAAATAAGATTGAATTTTATTTTTAGTTGTGAAAAAGCACACTCTCTCACATAATTACTCCCAATAAAATGTAATAGGTTGTTAAATATTATTAAACGATTTCTACTCGTACTGCTTACATTGATCATTGAAAGCAAACTAAGCAAACGAAACGTAAAGTCTACTAGCAGTAGTAATGTAAATGTTTTGACGTGGCCCCACGTCGTATACAACAGCACATTCACCAAAATCACTCGTTAAAAGCGAATAATTATTGTTCGTGATGTATTTAGTGCAAGTTTAAGCATGTTTGTTGACCATTGCGATAGCCGATTCGCAAGTGGTTCACTCGTTTGAGCCGATTCTTTTGAAATAAAAATGCATGAGCAGCAATCTGAACGTCTCGATGAACTGACTCGTTCACCAAAATGACTCAGATTCGGAACACATGGTGACTCACCGGAGGTTTCCCGAAAACAGGAACAGAAGTGCACCAGATCCTGGAAGAACATCAGCAAAACATCTGCTTCACATGATTTGTTAAACATGAACCGAGCACAGCTGGTGTAGAATGTTATTGTACCAGTTAATCTGCGAGCAAGTTACTGAATAAAGCAGATTATTAGTTTCGCTAAGTTTTTTTTTGTTAAACCCGTTGGTTGGGGATTAAAGCTATAGAGGATTAATGTAGACATAATTTGATCTGGAAGAAACAAGCTAACATCTGCCTCAGTTTTGGTGAGTGTTTACTGAACTTCAATAACTAATGTAAAGTTTACAGTGGAGTGATGATGATGATATAGTGTGTGTGCTCTCTCAGGTGTGATGTATCCGGAATGATAGTGATGATGATGATGTTGGTAATGAAGTTGATGATAGTGATGGTGATGATGGTGATCAAGTAATCATGTTAAGGATTCTGATGCTGATAGTGATAATGTTAGTGATGGTAATATGGTAAGGATTTTAAGGATTGTGATGGCAATGATTATGATGGTGATGGTGGTAATGATGGTGATGATAATAATGATGATGGTAATGTTGTTAGGTCGATATTGATCATGGTAATAACAATGGTGATGGTGACAATGGTGATATGGAGCTGATGTTGGTGATAATGATGGTGATGGTGGTAATGATGTGATGATAATGGTGTTGGCATGATAGTGATGTGATCATGGTAATGGTAGTGATGTTGATATGGTAATGATGATGTTAATGATGGTGACGATGTTAGTGATGGTGGTATGGTAATGTTAAGGATTGTGATGGTGGAAATTATGTAATGGTGGTGAATGTGATGAGATGATGGTGATATGGTAATGGTGTTAAGGATTTTGATGTTGGTAATGATATGATGATGGTGATGCATGTAATTGTGGTGCTTGTGTTGTAATGATGGTGATGATGTTAGTGATGGTGATATGGTAATGATGTTAATAATTATGATGCGGTAGTGATGATGGTGATGATGTTAGTGATGGTGATATGGTAATGTGTTAAGGATTGTGATGTTGTTAATGATGATATGATAATGGTGATTGTGATGTGATAATGGTGATATGGTAATGATGTTAGTAATTGTGATTCGGTAATGATGTCAATTATGTTAGTGATGGTGATATAGAAAAGATGTTATGGATTGTGTTGGTTGTAATAAAAATTATGTTAATGATGGATGATGATGTTAGTGATGGTGATATGGTAATGGTGTTAATAATTGTGATGTGGTAGTGATGATGTTAGTGATGGTGATATGGTAATGATGTTAATAATTGTGATGTGGTAGTGATGATGTTAGTGATGGTGATATGGTAATGATGTTAATAATTGTGATGCGGTAGTGATAATAGTGATGATGTTAGTGATGGTGATATAGTAATGGTGGTAAGGATTGTGATGTTGGTAATGATGACATGATATATGTAATGATGGTGATTATGATGTGATGATGGTGATATGGTAATGATGTTAGTAATTGTGATTCGGTAATGATGATGTCAATTATGTTAGTGATGGTGATATGGAAATGATGTTATGGATTGTGTTCGTTGTAATAAAAATGATGTTAATGATGGTGATGATGTTAGTGATGGTGATATGGTAATGATTGTGGTGGTGGTAATGATGCGATAATGGTGATGTAATGATGGTGATGATGTTAATGATGGTGATATGGTAATGATGTTAGTAATTGTGATTTGGTAATGATGATGGCGATTATGTTATTGATGGTGATATGGTAATGATGTTATGGGCTGTGATGTTTTAATGATGGTGATGATGTTAGTGATGGTGATATGGAAATGATTGTTATATTGGTAATGATGATGGTGATGATGTTAGTGATGGTGATATGGTAATGATGTTTTGGATTGTGATTGTTGTAATGATGGTGATTTAATGATGGTGATATGGCAATGATGTTAGTAATTGTGATTCAGTAATGATGATGACGATTATGTTAGTGATGGTGATATGGTAATGATGTTATGGGCTGTGATGGTTGTAATGATGATGATGGTGATGTAATGATGGTGATGATGTTAGTGATGGTGATATGGTAATGATTGCGATGGTGTAATGATGATGTGATGATGGTGACAATGTTAGTGATGGTGATATGGTAATGATGTTTTGGATTGTGATGGCTGTAATGATGATGATGATAACGATGGTGATGTAATGATGGTGATGATGTTAGTGATGGTGATGATTGTGATGGTGGTAATGATGATGTGATGGTGATATGGTAATGATGGTGATGGTATTAATGATGATAGTGTTGGTCATGATGATGACAGTAACAATGTTAATGTTTATGATAGTAATGGTGATTATAACAGTGATGGTAATGATGATGTCGATTCTGTGTTTCTCCCTCAGGTGTGATGTCTATCTGTGATGACGATAATGATGATGATGGACTCGTCAGCTGCTCTTCATCTCAATCTCTTGACTCTGACTGTGATGTTCTGTTTCAGTCTGTTGTGTGGCTTCAGTCCTGGGTTTTTCATGAGACAAGCGGCTCGTTACACCTCTGATCCAGGTGAGATCTAAGTCAGTCATATTACAGTACTATACTTCCTACAATATTAAGACTAAAGCAGTCTATCTACTCTGAATGAATGAATGAATGAATGAATGAATTAATGAATGAATGAAAAAGAAAGAAAGAAACCTGTCCTGATAATAATGATGATGATTTGAAAAAGCCAAAATCATATGAACTTTCATATGAACTGTACTGTGTAGTTTTTGATCTAAAGTCAGTAATGTGTGTGTGTGTGTGTGTGTGTGTTTGTTTTTGTAGGGTCTCGGCTCAGAGCATTGAGTCTGGCATCATGTTTGTCCAGTGGTGTGTTTCTGGGCTTCAGTCTGCTGGATCTGCTGCCCAAATATCTGACGGACATGAGAGACACGTTCAGCCGTCTGGACATCACCGTGAGTGACTGATCATCACTGACCACTGCACTACACACACAGTACAGATCTACAATTCTATCACAGTCACATGTGTGTGTGTGTATATATGCTTATATGTATGTGTGTGTCTGTATGTCTGTGTGTATATATGTGTGTGTCTTTGTGTATATGTGTGTATATGTTTGTGTCTGTGTGTATATATGTGTCTATGTGTGTGTGTGTGTGTGTGTGTATGCAGCTGCGGTTTCCCCTGTCGGAGTTCCTGCTGGCGATGGGAGTTCTGCTGGTGCTGCTGGTGGAGCAGATGCTGCTGGCCTTCAGTGAGCAGGTGTGTGTGTCGTCCGTGGAGAAGCAGACGCTGATTGAGCGCACACGTTTATATGTGGAGGACAGCCGCACTCACGAGGCTCTGCGTGTGTGTCTGCTGCTGCTGTGTGTGTGTGTGCGCTCTCTGCTGGAGGGTGTGTGTGCTGCGCCTCCTCCGCTGTGGTCCTGTGGTGCTGCGCTGCTCCGCGAGGGTCTGCTGGCGTTCGGGCTGGCGTTGCGGCTGGCTCCGGCGGGTCTGCGGCGTGCGGTGGCAACCGGTGGTCTGGTGCTCTTCTGCTCCGCCAGACCTGTCGCCATGGGGACGGCGATGCTCAGAGGCACGCCCGGCGATCAGGCGTATACGGTACTGTTTACTGCACTCATCAAAATACTCTGCTTACTTACAGTTTCTGTCTTGTTTTTAGTCCAAATCTTAAAATATACAAATCAAGAAGCATTTTCTATGATGATATGCACCCACGCTATCAACCGCCTTCATGCTCAGGCTATTCTTCTGCAGAGCTGACTTTTTCCAGCTGCAGGCGCACAGAGCGATCCGTCAAAACATGAGGCGCAGCAGGCGAACACAATAAACACTGTGCAAAACACTCAGTGCCAATAGAAAACCATTTAGAAAGGCACCTCTCGCCTCTGAAAACACACTGAGTGTGATCAGGGCCTGAAAGCACAAGATGAGAGCCTGTAATCATCCTGTATATGAGGATAATCCAGATCTACTGTTTTTCACATGCTATGAATTCAGATGTACTACTCATTCACTCATTCACACTACTCTCATTCAGTTCATCTTTACTTCTGTAGCTTAACACAGATGCTGTTGTTCCTACTGTTCCTGTTTCTCTACAGCTCATTCAGTGCTATATAGTAGTGTGTGATTTCAGATGCAGTTTGTAATATGAAGGATTGTCTGTGTTAATCTCCAGGCTGATGTGGTGCGCTGTGCTGTGGAGGGTCTGACCTGCGGGATCTTCATCTGCATCTCCATCAGTGGACTGCTGTTTCCGGAGTCCAGCTCGCCTAAACAGCGCATGCATAAGGTGGCGTTCCTGTTGACCGGGTTCGCTCTGGTCACGGCGGTGCTGATCAGTCAAGTCTGAACCCTTCACACTGAGTTTACCAAGTGCTTGATGGTCTGAGAGGAGTGTATTGCATGATGTAAACACACACACACACTAATGCAGGAAGCTCCTGAATCAGTGGTTTACAGCAGGCCTGCATTATATTGGATAAAGATGACTATTTATATATTAAATATTTACTTTAATTGCAATTATTGTTGCAATTGTAATAATAATGCATCTAAGGTAAATTGTAATATTGCAATTGATTAGAATACTAATTAAATAGTTTAATATGCAATTATAAAATGCATAAATATAATAAATTAAGGAGCTCCTATTTTACCTTTTTATAGATGTAAAATCAGTCTGTGGGGTCTTCATGTGTGTGTGTGTGTGTGTGTAAAGTTTCAGCTCAAATTACCCATCAGATCATTTACTATACGCTGCTGAATATGGGAGTTTTGGCTCTGAGGATGTTGTAGCTGTTTGATAGCCTGTTTCTTTAAATGCAAATGAGCTGGTTCTCCCCGCCCACCATTTCCACATGTGTGTGTGTTTCTCCTGCGTCATGTCAGATAAACAGCAGTCAGTGACAGAGACGGACACAGATGAAGCAGAGATCTGTTTATGAGTCTACAATACCCCAGTAATGCTGTGTTCACATCAGACGCGGAAGAAGCATCAAGCGCGAGTGATTTACATGTTAAGTCAATGCAAAGACATGAATAGACATCTTGTGGCCGATAGACGTAAATAGCGCGGCATGAAGTGAACATTTTGCATGTTTGATGCACCTAACACGTGTCTCGCACAAATCGATCAAGTTAGAAAATCTGTACTTCAGCAGACATTTGCACTGCGTTAACCAATCAGGAGCTTGCTCTTGTAGGGGCATGCTTATGTGGTTGCGCCTGTTGTTGGTGCTCCAGGGGGAAATCTTCCTGCCTTCACCGAGAACAGTTCATCAAACTGAGATCGGCTCTGTCAGAAGCCGCGCTGAAAGCCTCCATCATCCAGGTTCCGTTTCTGGAGAAGTTTATGAGCTCACAGAGCTACTGCACCTCTGAAAGGATCTAGTGGACTCCAAAAGACACGGCTCCAAATCAATCGACGCTGTTTTTCAGCCTTTATAAAGCACATAAACACAGCTTTTCTCTAAATAAAATCCATGTTAGCCATTTAGCAATGAAGCTACAGTCACCGGATAGACAGAAGCCCTGCCCATGATGCGAATCCACGTCTATTGCTAAGTGAATTTGACGCGCAAATGAAACGAACAAACTCAAATGTTTTTGTCTAATTATGCTTGAATTTACTCAAACGTTCAAACGTTTATTAATGCGCAAATTTACTCAAATTTTCATGCGTTTACTTACGTGCGAACTCCATCAAATGTTCACGCATCTATTTACGTGTGAATGTACTCAAATGTTCACGTTTATTTACGTGCGAATTTACTCAAATGTTCATGCATTTATTTACGTGCGAATTTACTCAAATGTTCACGCGTCTATTTACATGTGAATTTACTCAAATGTTCATGCATTTATTTACGTGCGAATTTACTCAAATGTTCACGCGTCTATTTACATGTGAATTTACTCAAATGTTCATGCATTTATTTACGTGCAAATTTACTTAAATGTTTACGTGTCTATTTACGTGTGAATTCCCTCAAATGTTCACGCATCTATTTACAAGCGAATTCCATCAAATGTTCACATGTCTATTTACGTGTGAATTTACTAAAATGTTCACACGTTTATTTACGTGCAAATTTAATTTAATGTTCACGCGTCTATTTACGTGCAAATTTACTCAAATGTTCACACGTTTATTTACGTGCGAATTTAATTAAATGTTCACGCGTCTATTTTTGTGTGAATGTACTCAAATGTTCACGCATCTACGTACGAATTTACTCAGATGTTCACGCGTCTATTTACGTGCGAGTTTACTCTTATGTTCATGCATTTATTTACGTGCGAATTTACTCAAATGTTCACGCGTCTACATGTGAATGTACTTTAATGTTCACGCGTCTATTTACGTGCAAATTTACTCAAATGTTCACGCGTCTATTTACGTGTGAATGTACTCTAATGTTCATGGGTCTATGTACATGCAAATTTACTCAAATGTTCATACGTTTATTTACGTGAAATTTACTCAAATGTTCACGCGTCTATTTACGCATCTGGTGTGAACACAGCATAAGGTTATTTGATGTGTTTGGTGTGGAGTTTATTCAAGCCGTTCTGCAATGATGAGTCACACACAAATGCTGTTGCAATATTCACAGTATACATACTCATTTACTGTCACATGCGGCTGTGCTGGCAGTTATGAATTACACTGCAATTGTACTGTCTTTATTATGAGTTTTTGTTGCATTTACACAGTGTTGACCAGCAGGTGTCGCTAGCATGAGCTGTTTGGAACGCTTCAAAACAGTGAAGTATTTCGTATTTCGATTGTCTCAGGCTGTCAACGTTTGTTAGCATCTTGACTAAACTAAATCAAGTTTGCTTCTCATCCAATTTACAATT
Organism: Danio rerio; assembly: GCF_052040795.2. Classification (NCBI taxonomy): domain Eukaryota; kingdom Metazoa; phylum Chordata; class Actinopteri; order Cypriniformes; family Danionidae; genus Danio; species Danio rerio. Next base: position 60,766,330 of record NC_141036.1, read on the forward strand.
TGTAGTAATGCAAATATATAAAGCAAATATGCATTTGATTATCATCACAATAATAAAGCCAAAGGGGCAGAGCAGTCAAGTCGAGTGTTTATACTGTCAATGCTGCTTTACATTAGTGCTGTAATTGTCTACAAAATAAAGTTTATATTTACATAATGTGTGTGTGTGTGTGTGTGTGTGTGTGTGTATTATTATAAATATATAGATTAAGCTCTGTTTAAAAAGGAAACAGCTATCAGGCTGAAAATGTCTCATTCATTCTCTGCCAGTAGGTGGCGCTCACTGTAAAAGCTCTACAGTATTTAATATAAATTATTCATCTTATTATTAAAATTATTTTTTAAATGAGAGTTTATAAGAGAATGCTAAGAAAACATGCTTTATTTCTTGCTAAATTAATAGAGTAACATGGGCGAGCAACGGGTAGCATGTTCGCCTCAGTTCAAACACATGCGCTATAGGGGAACTGGGTAGGCTAAAAATGACCATAGTGTCTGAGTGTGTGTGTATGGGTGTTTCCCAGTGATGGGTTGTGTCTGGAATGGCATCCGCTGCGTAAAACATATGCTGGATAAGTTGGCGGTTCATACCACTGTGGCAAGCCCAGATTAGTGAAGGGGCTAAGCCAAATATTAATGAATGAATTACAAGAATGTAGTTATGTAATAACAGTTTTTAAGTAATGATGAGTAGGAGCACACGTAATCTGCCTGTGCAGATGTTTAGGCCGACATTGAGTCTATGTATTATGCAAATATGTAGTGTCAGTAATATTATTTCTCCTTTGTCCTGGTTGAGATATATTATGAGAGACTTGCTTTAATTAACAATGAAGTGGATCTAACTGGATTTGCATTGGAAACATTCAATTAAAGCAGTTATTTTAGTTTCATATATAAATTTTTTAGTTTTGACACTCCCAAAAGTATTCAGCATAAATCTGCAGATTTTCAACATATCTGGTGCAGAAACAGCTAAAAATGTGCACAGATCCTGCCTGGCCGAAACACATCACTGTAGGAAATTCATTCATTCACTCATTTTCTTTTCGGCTTAGTCCCTTTATTCATCAGGGGTCACCACAGTGCAATGAACCGCCAACTATTCCAGCATGTTTTACACAGTAAAGGCCCTTCCAGCTGCAACCCAGTACTGGGAAACACACTCATACACTCCGGCCAGTGTAGTTGATCAGTTCCCCTATAGCGCATGTGTTTGGACTGTGGAGAAAACCGGAGCACCCAGAGGAAACCCACACCAACACGGGGAGAACATGCAAACTCCACACAGAAACACCAACTGACCCAGCCGAGACTCAAACCAGCGACCTTCTTTCTGTGAAGCGACAGTGTAACACCACTGACCCATCGTTCCGCCCAATGTAAAAAATTAATACATTGTGTGTGTGTGTGTGTTTGTGTAAAATGTCTGGATGGTATTTTCTGTTTACACTGAGTGTGTGTGTTAGAAAGAGAGTCTTGTTAGTATGTGTGTGTGTGTGTGTGTGTGTGTGCAAGAGAGAGAGCATTGTTAGTTTGTGTATGTGTGTGTGTGTGTGTGTGTGGTATGGGGGTGTGTTCACAGTGTGTGTGATGTTTACATCTAGCTGGAATGTGTGTGAGTGTTTTTGTGTTTACAGTACGTGTGTGTGTAGTAAAAGTCTCATTGGTTTTGAGTGTAAGGTGTGTGTGTGTGTGTGTAAATAAGTCTCACTGGTATGTATATGTTCGTGTGTGTGTGTCTCTGTGTTTACAGCAGCTTATAATGAATGTATGATGAGCATGTTTACTGTGTGTGTGTGTGTGTGTGTGTGTGTGTGTGTAAGTCTCCCTGGTGCCCCTAGAGGGCTCGTGTGTGTCGGTGTCTCCGTCAGTGTGTGTGTCAGTTCTCCGGTGCTCTGGGTCTGTGTGTGTGTGTGTGTTCGGGATCCTCATCATGTCCTCCGCGTGTGGACCGACACCGGGACCGAATCACGGCGCCTCAATTGCCGCGTCCGGCGCCTCAAACCCGCGAAAGTTCAGCGAGAAGATCGCGATGCACGCGCAGAGACAGGCGGAGGAGACGGCAGCGTTCCAGGAGGTCATGATGGACCTCACCTCCACACGGGTAACGGGCCCGGTTCCCGCGAAGAACCGTCAAATCTCTGTTTCTCTCTCGCTCTCTCTCTCTGCTCGTGAACGCGCGCGGCGGCTGGCAGGAGCGCGCGCCAGCAGGTAGTAGCCGACAAGCTAACGGAAGCTAATGATAATAACGCGAATATTGTGAAAACGCGGTAAACAAAAGGCGTTAAAACTGCTTCGGTTAGATGGCTGATGTTGTCAGAGCCACCGTGACCATACACGATTGTAAAAGCGCGTTTAATGCGTGTGTGAGTTTGAAGTTTCTGTCCGACCGGAAGCAGTTAGCAACAGATTAGCATGAGCTCCTCACACACTTTACACATCATATGTCATCATATTTTCCAGTTATCATCACTTTATTATCAGTGTGTCCTTCTGAAACATCACTTGTGAAAACATCGCTTCAGTCTGACGGAGGATTGATTTATCAGAAAACACTGGGGGAGTTTACCTGTGTGTGTGTGTGTGTGTGTGTGTGTGTGTGTCAGATTGACCACCTTGACCATCACTAGCGCTGACAGTCCTGATGACACTGATGATAATCTTTACATTTATTCTTAAAAGTTTTAATGTGTTTTATTAAACTTATTTTCATGTACGTTATTATAATTTAATTAGTTATAATTCAATTAAACATTTAAATAAGTAATTAATTAATGTTAAGTATGGCTTTTATTTTGCTTTTATTTTAAATGATTTCACATTTGAAGCATTTTATTTTTTTGTTTATTTCATTTAAATGACTTTATAATAATGATATTTAGTTTTTAATGTTTCAATGAGAGATGTAGTGTGTTTATTACTATTTAATAAACGAATCAAAAATGAAAATGTATAATCATAAACAAAATAAAACCTAAATCATAAAAAATATACAAAGAAATTAATGTTTTAAGACTTAATGATTTAAGATTAATGCTAATGATGATCAAGGGTGGAGAATGGCCAGAGCGCAAGTGTGTGTGTGTGTGTGTGTGTGTGTGTGTGTGTGTGTGTGTGTGTTTACTTTGGATGTGGTTGTTTATTGTGAATGAACACTTATTCATCATTATGTAAATTTTTTGTTTTTGTTCTGATCTGGGGTCAGTATTAGTGTTGTAGATCAGCGTCATCACCTGGACATGAGCAGCTGTGTGTGTGAGACAGAGAGAATAGGTGTGTTGCTGCCAGAGGTGAAGATGATTGTGTGTGTCATGAAGTGATGTCACACAGATGCGACAGTAGTGTGTGTGTGTGTGTGAGAGTGTGAATAGCTGTGTACCTGCCAGAGGTGGTAATGGTGTGTGTGTGTGTTTGTGTGTGTGTGTAAGAGATATAAAATGATGTCACACTGATGCGACAGGTGTGTGTGTGTGTGTGTGTGTGTGTATGTGTGTTTATGAATAGGTGTGTATCTGCCAGAGGTGGTGACAGTGTGTGTGTGTGTGTTTGTGAATAGTTGGTGATGCTGTGTGTATGATGGCGTTCTGCCTGATATCTCACTGCTGCAACAGTACTGTGTGTTTGCGTGTGAGAATGGGTGTGTACTTGCCAGAGGTGGTGAAGATGATT
>NC_141036.1:60775000-60782500 GCF_052040795.2 Danio rerio
AAATTGCGACTGTTTTGGTCTCAAATGAGCCCTAAATTTTATCTATGCAACCTCAAAATATATTTGGGAGCATGTGTGCGAGTGCTTAAAATTGTTGTGTGGGACCAGTTTTTACAGCAAAATGTTCAGCACATGTGCGGATTCGGGAGACATTCACACAGAATGCATCTCTAAGCTCTTTGTCTGCACATCAAATGCGAAACGCGGCGCTCAGGAATGGTTTAAAACAGTTGTCATGTCAACTTACTGCAGTAAACAAAGCCAAGTCCGTAATGCTTGCCCCGCCTTCGCGCTCTTCTTATTGGCCCACCACTGCTCTAGCACTGAACACGAATGATTGGTTAATATCAGCTGTCAATCACTCAGCGCCTTCTGGTTTCAGATGACAGAGAGAGCTGCTACCGCGAAAAACTGTAAAGCACTGAAGATGAGAATGAAGATAACACTGACAGATTTAGTTTTAGAAACCATCTAAAGTCACAAATAATGACACATCTTACTAGTGACCATGTGCTGAATGTTAATCCACCATCTACACTTTTCCAAGAGTGAATAAAAGACTTCCATTGACTTCAAGTCCGCTACGAAAAGTCTGTGGGATGGAGTTTTCAGGTAACTGTTTGCCACATCTAGCACGAGAGCTTCTGTTTAATCCTTCATATAATCACCAGATGCTGTCCACTGGACAAGTGGCAGCTATATGTCAAATTTAACACCACCTACACCATCACAAACGGGCTTACACTGAGTAAACTAATGACGCTACTCATGAAAAGACTGGTATTGCTATTAACATGACGTATGCATATAATAAGGTACAGTATGTGTCAAAAGCATCAGTGCAATATCAGTTATACTGTTAACAGATTCATTCATGTCCAGCACACTGCTGTACAGGGCCGGTGAGCGCTCCGTGTATGGTTTGGTCACTCAGTTATGTTATAAAAACTTAAGCTGCGTCCCAAGTGGCACACTATACACTATGCACTATGCACTTATGCACTTACACACTCAACAGGATAGTATATGTATGTAGTGCTGTCCCAAATGCCACACTAATGTTTTTTTACTAAGCCGAAATTCAAACCGTTTCCCTGATGACGTTTGACGGTTGCCAAATCAGTGAAATAAACAACCGAATTATTAAATAATACCTGCCGTGAGTATTGCCGCATTCACCATCAGGAGGTGCTATAATCACTCCCGTAGGAGAATTTTGCTTTCACCATCCAAAATAAATAAAGTTATCCAACATGTGCGTCCGATAGCTCCGCCCCTTCCGCTACGTAAGCAAACCTGCGGTCGTTGAGTGTGTGAAGTGTCCATCATTACACACTTCATTTTAGCGGCTGAATGAGTGCATCATCCGAGTAATTAAAGTACACTTAATGTTTTTAGAGTTTTCAGTGAGAACACACTACTTACACTGTTTATACTACAAAATGGTGTAGAATAGTGCATAAGTATGCGATTTGGGACGCAGCTTTATTTTCTTGTGATAATGGGATTTCGTTGAGACATTATTTCCTTACGCTTGCATATATATATATATATATATATATATATATATATATATATATATATATATATATATATATATTGCTTGTTAGTTTGATTAGTTTTGATTTTAAATACAATTAATATGTTTGTATAAAACTTGTAGTAACGGTGCTCATAATTGGTGAATTAAATAAATTTTGGCTGATGCGTCTACATTTTTAAAGTTAGGAGCACCGGTGCTACCAAGCAAAAAGCTTAATTTCGAGCCCTGTTTTAACTGTATCAGCTGAACCAAATACACTCAAACCATCATTTGCATATGTTGATATTTCAGTGCATAAACAAAATTCAATACTTAAGTGGATATTGACTTAAATTATTGTATTTATTTATTTAAAATCCATATATACAATCTTTATTTTCTTGAAAATGATTTGGAAAAGTTACCGTACACCAGAATCAGTGGTTTGTGTACTACTTGGATGTGGATTGTAACCTTTGTGTGTGTGTGTGTGTGTGTGTGTGTGTGTGTGTGTGTGTGTGTGTGTGTGTGTGTGTGTGTGTGTCTGCAGGACGAACTCTGACTCTGCACTGCACACCAGTGTGATGAATCCTCCATCTGCAGAGATGTTTGGAGCACAGAGCCGCCGCGCCGGTCAGTGTGAGTCTGTGTGTTTAGTTTACTTTGTGCGTGCAAGTATGTGTGTGACAGTAGGGTGTATAGGGATGCAGCGATACCATTTTTTTGGAAGCGATCCGATCTCGATACCATGATTCTGAGTATTGACTGATACAGATCTGATCCAGATACTGTGCTGTTTATCTTTAGTTAACATAATACAGTATCTCTAGTTCTGGTGCTAAACTCTAATAATGTCTCTACTTTAGTAAAATAACACACATATAGTCCTGCTGTAAATGACAGACGACACAATCTAACTGAACATGATGCTCGCTGTAATCTACGGGCTGCAGTATTAGAGCATTCATCATGACACTGATCTGATCTGTTGAGCTCCAGCTGATGTTTCCTTTTTAATATGAAGGTTTTCTTTGTAATCTGTAATAGGCTACACCAGGGGTTTTCAAAGTCTAAGACAGTGGGCCTCCCTTTTGACACAACTTATCCATTGGCGCCCCCCTTCTCCCAAACATACACACACACACACACACACACACACACACACACACACACACACACACACACACACACATATATATATACAGTATATATAAAGACACAGACAGATGTCAGACTGTTAACTCACTTTTGTCATCATTTGCATGAAAGTGCAATTATTTACAAGTTTACGAGTAATAACAAGTATTTTAATATAACGTTTTTAAAACTAGGATGATGGTTCAATATGAATAGAACAGATCCAAGAACTGTCCATCCCAGTCAAAACAGTCAAAGTTTAGCGGGTCTCATGCTGTCATTAGCCAAAATACCTTGACAAACCACACTTAAAGGTCGTGGTTCATCAGCTGGTCCTGTCCACGTATATCCTAAACTCAAATGCTGATCATCATATCGTCGTCTTTTGGCTTTAAGCCCTGAACTTGAAGGCTTTGAATCGGGGGGTCTCAGAAACCGATCCATTGTATTAGCAGGCATAATTAGCAGGCATATACCTGTATTGGCAGGCCAAACAGAAGCGAATTCACAGCTATGGCCTTCTGGGTAAAAAAAGGTTGTCTTATTTTTGACGTATTATTTTTTTTTAGCTTTGTTTAATTAAAACGTTTAAATATAATAAAAAATACATATAATAATTAAACTTAATAATTATATTTTTATTATATAATATTTTTCCCGCGCCTCCCCTGACATGCTCTGGCGCCCCCCAGGGGAGGCGCGCCTCACACTTTGAAAACCCCTGGGCTACACTAATCAATGATCAAATAACCTTCAGCAAAGCCTGATATTCTCCTGCAGGTCTAGACTAACCCATCTGAGGCCAGTTGTACTGAATAAACATTCCCTCAGCTAAACTGGCCGCCAGTGAGATGGAGAAGCTGAAAGTGTCTGAACTCTGATCTTATGTCTGAAATATTATCTTTCTGAAATCAATTTGGTTTGGTGTAATTTGTTGGTTATTTTAATGTATTTTGTTGGTCAGTTATCCACAAAATAAACAAGAATATTTGAGGTGAAACGAGGTCCACTTACAGGCCTGTGCTTCAGTGCACAAACTGCCAGACAGGTCTGTTCAATGAAGTATTGATATATAAAATAAGAGTGGAATATTGAGTGTCAGAGGAGCCGATATTAGGCTAAATCATTTCTGTTAATGACAGTCCATATGCACCGGCCCGTCAGCTTCACTTTTATTAATTTAATCACCTACTGTAACCACAATGAGCCAGACTTTACAAACTATTCACAGCACTTAAAGTAGAATAAACTCAGTCAGAAGGACGAGAGAACAGAAACTCATTGTGAGAATAATCTTATGGAGCAATGAAGCGCTTGATGCATCACTGAGAGCGCGCAGCCCTTAGGTTTCTGCAGACACTACCAAAACAGCAGCACAGAGGGGAAATGAGTGCGATGAGGATCTGTCCAGCGTATTATTGAGCCTTTTCTCATTTACAGTTTCAGGTTGTGTGTGTGTGAAGAGCAGGTAATGACCCTCTCTACTGCAGTGTTGTGAACGCTGATCTAACAGACACATGATGGAGAAACAGCAGTGATCTCCTGCTGCAGGACACAATGAAGACATTTACTGCAGAACTCAATTCATTTCTCCACTGATTACTTTACTAACAGGAACAGACAGTGGTGGAGAGTTTTCATGTTGTGATGAACGTGACGCGCAGTTTGAGTTGTGAATGAATGGAGAATGATTAACTCTGAACTGATCATGAGTTTAAGCACATGAGTATTGATCTGTGCGTCACATTACACTGTAGAACAGCTTCAGAACATGCGGGATACACGACTTTACAGAGCCTTATAATAGGACACCTTCATGGCTTTTGTTGGCTTATAATTACACAGAATATAGCGCATGCGCAAGATCAGATTTGGACCAATACCAGCTGGCTGATACCTGATCCAGCAAACATGCGGTGTCGAACCGACATCCAGAACAAGTGTCAGGATCAGTGCATCCCTAGTGGTGTATGACTTTGTGTGTGTGTTTATATATGTTTATGTGTGTGCGCATGTGTGTTCATCTGTTTGATGTGTGTGTTTGTTTGATGTGTGTGTGTGTGTGTTATATATTTGTGTAGTTTTTGTGTGTTATGTGTGTGTGTTGATGTGCTTGTGTTCTCCTCCTCCAGTGTTCTCGTATCCCGTTCCTCCTATTGAGGAGAGCGGCCCGGATGACGGACGCCTCCTCAAGCCCTGGGACTCCAGAAAGGTGTTGCACAAACATCATTGATTTGTGTGTGTGTGTGTGTGTGTGTGTGTGTGTGTGTGTGTGTGTGTGTGTGTGTGTGCGTGCGTGTGCGTGTGCGTGTGCGTGTGCGTGTGCGTGTGTGAGTGTGTGAGTGTGTGAGTGTGTGTGAGTGTGTGAGTGTGAGTGTGTGTGTGTGTGTGTGTGTGTGTGTGTGAGTGTGTGTGTGAGTGAGTGTGTGTGTGAGTGAGTGTGTGTGTGTGTGTTTTGACTGGTCTGCTCTTCTCTTCAGCTGCCGCTGCTCACATCGAGACCAAAGTCCTGTGAGGTGCCTGGAATCACGTGAGTTCAGCCGGCCAATCAGACGCCTCCACACACAACTGTCAATCATTCACTCCTCTGTTCAGTGTGTGTATGTCTGTGTGTCACTGTGTGTTGGAGCATATTGGTGTGTGTATGTGTACATATATTTGTGTATATATATGTGTGTGAGAGTGTGTGTGTGTGCGTATATGTGTGAAAGTGTTTGTGTGAGTCAGAAACATACACACTCTAACACACTCAGTGTGTTAGTGAGTGTGTTAAGAGCTTAGAAGATGTGTGTGTGTGTTTGTGTGTGTGTGTGTGTGTGTGTGTGTTTGACTATGTGTGTGATAGAGTCAGTGTGGGTTTGCGTGTGTGTATATGTTTGAGCGTGTTTGTGTATGAGAGTGTGTGTGTGTGTGCGCAGATCATTATAATGAGTGTGTTCGAGATCTTCTTCCACTCTGACAGGTTTATGTGTGAGATGTTGATGAACAAATCCTGAGCTCAGCTTCATCCACACACACACATAACTCACACACACTCGCCTAAAGGGCTTTATTGGCAGCTGTGTTTCCTTTACGAGGGGTTTGTGCTGTGTGTTTCTTACTGAAGTGTGTGTGTGTGAGTGTGTTAATGGTTTTGTGTTAAATTGTACGCAGTGGTCTAATAACTCTTCTCCTCAGTGTGTATCTGCATCACTGTTCTGGGATCAGTGTGTGACGTTATCTCTGTGTGTGTGTGTTGTCAGTGTGTTTCCCTCTCCAGACCAGCAGGGCAGTGCTCCTCACGGCTCCATGGTGTTGAACAGCGGCGGGTCTCTGCCGGATCTGACCAGTCTGCACTTCCCGTCTCCTCTGCCGACGCCGCTGGATCCGGATGAGCTCTCGCACCCGTGTCTGAGCACCGGTAACGGCAGTACCAGCAGCCTGACCGGCACACTCACTCAGCTGGGCATCACCGGCGGCGGATTCAGCTCCGCAGGTCTGACAGCACACACACACACACACACACACACACACACACTGACCAAAGCATATCAGTATGGCATATGTTCATGCTGCACTAGTATGTGCCAGTTCCAGGAGTTGAGTTTGGTTTAAGTGAAGGATTCAGTGAATCCCTCAGTCAGACGGGGACTTGTGTGTCTGCTGAAGGTTTTAGTGTCACTTTTATGTATTACTGATAGGCCTAAATCCCTAAAACAGTCAGATCTCCTTAATTATCAGTATCATATAGCAGGGCTTCCCACACATAGACTTTTTATTGGGCGGGCCGTGCAGGTATATTAACGGTCGCTCAAGTACATTTAGTGACTCTTTTTCTTCATTACTATTATTATCTTCTGTTTTGCACTATTTTGTATCCGCCTAATATAACCAAACATCGAATAAGCAGTGTAAAATCTTCTCTCGCTTAACCGTTTCTCCCTGTCTGTGGGATATCAGTCAACACTCTCAGACAGTCACACATGCTCAGCAGATCCACAGAGACGAGAGACGCACCTTTTTAGGACTTAATAAGTTCACCCAGCTTAGGTTTCTAAATCTCCTAAACTGTCCTGGACACAGCTTCTGCTTTCACTTTTATTAAGCCTACTTTCGCTTGGCTCCGCAGCTGACTCTGCATTTACGACAGTGAGACAAACATTAATTGTTTTTTTGTTCTAAACACCTCAGAAATACTTTACTGTATACTGAAAACGGATGATCTGACGGATCTGAACTGAATGCTAAATATATGTACACCGTTAGTGACGGTTCATCAACGCATTTGCCTTATTTAAATAATCTACAAGTTTTAATGTTGTAATTATGATCATTATTAGAGATATTGTCTGTTTTCATTCCTGTTTCTGTCATTTATTTCTCGTTTGCAGATTATTTTATTAATTTGATGATGTTAATATATTATATAGGCTATTTTATACACATCGCCACCTCAGAATTATAAGCTTCTGTCTGACATTTTTGTCAAAACTGAGTTATTGACATATTCTTATTAAATGACAACTTGTTAACATGATGTGATGTGTTTATATAAGTTGTTTACATTTTAGGACTTTTTATTTAAAAAACAAAAAAGGTTGATCTACAAAGTGGAACTCTAGCTCGGCTCTATAAGGTTCTTTCTGTGAGCCAATCAGCATTTTTAATGCACGCATGAGGACCAATCAGCATCAGCTTCCTTTGTCATGTTGCCGGACTGCTCTATTGAAACGGCAGAAAGATAAAATCCCACAAAATCAGAGTCGGCTAAATAATGCCGCACCACACTAAATTGAGACGTGTGTAAATGTGATGATTTAGAAGCATTTCTTCACATTAAGATTCATTCATTTATTCATTTT